>NC_071276.1:2198499-2270999 GCF_023375685.1 Ictalurus furcatus
AACAAACAAACAAACAAACATAAGGAGTGCTGTCTATACTTACGATTAACCATGAGGCATTCTAGGCATTGCACGAAAACAAACATGAAGCTACGACCACGCACCGGCTGCACGCACCGGCATGGACACCTGGGGCAAATCAAAGACATCCTCAAATATAAACCAATACTGAAACAGAAAGAGAACGAACCAAAACAAAGTCACGTGTCCACTTGGAAGCCGTGCCGCAGTGCCCTCTGCTGGCGAGGTGTAACAAATGTAGGTGTGTGTTTAAAATATAAGTGTATTGGAAGTGTAAATTCAAGTCCCATTCATTTGAATGCATCAAAAATATTACGTTTTAAAATAAATAATTCTGAAATTCTTGTCGCCGTTGGCTTACTGAGAGATTTGGTTAAATGAAGAGCCGGTTCAACTGATTCAGTTCATTCATTCAAACCATCGAGTAAGGATAACTGGCTTTGGTAAGGAATCTTTCAATTAAGTGATTCAAAATCCTCTTCTTGAATTGTTTGAGTCGTTCTCACTCGTTCAGTCGGTCAGGGTTGCACGTGTTGGTTGATCGTTCTGCAAGTGTAATCAGCACGTGTTCACAGACCGTAAATTCCAACCCAGTAGTAGACACACTACAGAAATTTCATACTAAAGTGAGTAATTAATAGTTTCTGGGTCTAAAGAGCGCAGAAGTATTGCTGTTCCAAATATTTAAGCTAATGTGTTCTACATATTATATTGGACTGGTGAACTGTGTTGATTTGTATATTTAACCCAGTGTGATATGGCCTGCTTTGTTCAGTCATTTAAGTAATTGCTTAAAGAAGGTATTCTTTGAAGGGCTTGATCAGCACCTCCCACGGCTCCTGCAGTTGTACAACACCAACAGAGGCAGTGAAATACCCGAAATCCAAAATGTGATGACTTGCCTTGATAAAGAGGTAAGTCTAATGAACTTCACAGTTCGTTCTGCTCCAGAAATGTGCCGATATCCAGCATAACAGCACTGATAGTTGTGTAATAGACATGCACAGTAGAGTTGTCGTGATTAATAAATACTTATGAATGTGATTACTTGATGACCATAAACAAACCTCTATAAATGTAAAATATTTTGTTGAAATTCAGATGAAACTCTGATGTACAGAATCTTCAACAAGAGTTCTGCAGAAAGATTTTGAATGCCTGTCATTTGCCCAAACAAATTTGCAGTTGAACAGTCTGTCTAAAAGAAAAACTAGAAACACAAAATTCCTGCAGTGTATAAAGCCTTTGTATTGCTTTTACATGTCTAGTACTCTCAGGTTCATTTTACACAGTTTACAAACACTTAAATGCATTGTGGAAATTGTTCCACATGGCCTTGAAAATGTGGAAAGTGTGAAGATTGACTGTATGCCAAATAAGTAATCTATGAATGTAATTTAATTTTTTGTTTGTTTGTTTGTTTTCTTAAAGGACCATTAATCACAATTATAAAAGATGACGCATCAGGTACAAAGCATCCGGGGTTTTTTTTTTTTTGTCCTTTTCTTTTTTTCACAATGGTTGCATCACTTTTGCTACACCATTTCCACTGTGTGTGTGTGTGCTACAAATCACTTTGAGGTAAAAACATTTTAAGGAAGCCACTTTCACCTTCCTACAGCAATTGGTGATTGGTTTGTAGTGAAGCTTCTTGTCATGTTACTGTGGTCATGGATAACATTGTGGGGATCTCTGTAATGTAACTTTGTTTCTGTAATTATCCTTACTGCCTTTGTGCTTTTGTGTTTCTGGGTTTTCTGTTGGTGCTTTACACTGCTTTTATCATTGTTTTTAAATAAGTGATGTCATTTATTGGCAGATCTCTAATCAGAAGAAGAGGGAAGGAGTTCTTCAGGGCCTACCTTATTTCATGAGGGAGAAGAGAATCCAAGCAACTAATTTGAGGTAAGACGGTAAATATTGTTTTTATCTTTAGGATTCCTCTGTCAGGAGGAAACTTATTTATTTTTATCATCATCATCATCATCATCATCATCATTACCCTCATAAATAACATAAGATCTGAATGGCAAGTTTAGAAATTTGGCACATTGATACTTCAGGCCACGAGTAACTGCCCCAAAACAAATGTCCCACATGAGCCCATGGGTGGTGCTACAGGCCACGCCAAAATCTACATGATTTTCCCTTGGCCCCATAAATTCAAAATGTCTGGAAATTGGTATGTGCCTTATTTCTCATCAGCAACAAAAAAAATTCATTGGGACCCATAACGTTCACCAAGATAGATTTTCCTTTACACTTTGTCCAAAACTGCAAAAAAATCTTCGCCTTATGAACTGTAGGTCTGATTGACTTGAACTGTTATAGCAGCGGAATAAATTCTAAATGTTCAAGTAGTTTTGCATCAGCATGAAGTTATTCTCAAATTCTCAGACTCCTGATTTTTCTCTATGATGATCATTTGGGGAAAACGACAAAAAACGACTAAGTCATCTCTCTTTCTTTTCTTGTCTCTTTAGCCAACTGTTGATGTGGAAGTCACAGTTAGGGAAGTTTAGGTGGGCATCCTGACTGTGAGTGATGATACCAGACATGATGGTTTCTTCCCAGATGATGTCCTGAATGTTGCTGTGATGCTGGAAGTTGAGATGTTCCTAATGCTCTTGCTATACTGCTTGGAGTACTCTATGTTCTGAACATTAAGTATCCCAAAGAACTATGATATACCTTTTGAGGTACTTCAGAGAATTTTCATGAAAATTGGAGAGCTGCACAGCAAGAGTTCACAATCTAAAAAAAAATAATTTATGCAGTGATGTAAAATGTTGCAATGCAACCTTACTGTTCAGATTTTATTTTATTTTTTCACATGGAGTTTGGGATTAGAGTTTGAGTACATAGAATTGGAAATTTTTCACATTTGATAAAATGGCTAAATGGGTATTTCACCCAAAAATGAAAACTTGCTGATGATTTACTCACCTTCAGGTCATCCATGATATGTATGCCCTTCTGTCTTCATCACAACACAAACATGGCTCCATAAAATGTAAATGAATAGGTTCCAGAACTTTCAGTCCAAACAGCATGTAAAGGCCACATCAGAGTAATCCATGCAATTCCACTGTGTACATTAATGTGTTCTGAAGCCAAACATTAGATCTATGTAAGAAATTGACTAATTTTAAAACTATAATAATTTGGGCTTCTGGTCAATGGTTGTACACATTTCTATTGGAGCCTATCGAGGTTGCACTTTCATATTTGTCATGGAATTTTGTTTGCGAAATCATATTTATATTCTTTTCAAAATGGTGCTTACTTGTTCTTATCCAGGGTGTCTAAACAATGACATCAGTCCTCGTGCAGTTTCGCAAGCGAACTTGTGTTATTTGAAAGGAAGTGTGACCTCGGTAGGCTCCAATATAAATGCATACAATTATAACAGTTTTAAATACTTTTTTCCATTGTTTTACATCGATCTAATGTTTGGCTTCAGAACACATTCATTTACACGGTGGAATTGTATGGAATATTTTGATGCGGCCTTTATCTAGCCTTTGGTCTGAAAGTTCTGGCACCCATTCATTTGCATTTATTTGCATGTGTGTTCCGATGAAGACCGGCATACAAATCATGGATGAAGTCAGTAAATTTTAATTTTTGGGTGAACTAACACTTTTAACGGCTTCTAATCATAATTACACATTGGTTTGTGTCCTTCAGCAATATCTTATTCGTCAACTTGTGTACAAACTTATACTGTGTGTTTGTAGACAATAAATGTACTGAGCCTTTGAAGTGTGATGATGCTGTGTTGTTTGTTAATTTGATACTTTTATTCTCACTTTGGATAAAATTTTATTTATTTAATGTACTAATAAAGTACATCTAACTTAAATGCACTATTAATATTGAATACATCTAACTTAAATGCTAGTTGAGCTAACTTAGATTGCAGTTAAATAAAGAAGTTGAGATGACTTAACTTAAGTTTTCCTAACTACATTTTTTAAGTTACAATTACTTATTTGTTAAGTGAACTCTTCTGTTGAAGTTCACAAAACTCTCAAAAAAAAGGGGGGGGGGGCACTTAAAATATTAAGTTGAGTCAACAATTATTATTATTATTATTATTATTATTATTATTAATATTATTATTATTTACAGTGTAGTCGAACTTTTTCCAGTTGGTTATATGACTGTGAGTCATTCCCTTCAAATGCTAATGAAGTTAGAAACGTGTTTAACAACTTCGTCTGTAACTTTAGAGACGGTCCCTTAATTTCCGCATTTCTGTGAATATCCAACATCCAACTTCAAGCCGACTTTATTCCAGTAAGGAGGAAGAAGAAAAAGAAGGAACAGCTTCCAAACCTCGGTATCAGAAGTGAAGGTTCTGAGTAATCTTTACTGTATAAAGGACTTCATTTCATTTTATTTGTTAAAGTCTACACTGTAAGATGAAGGACAGCAACGTGGTGTTAAAACTTCTTCTGTTTCTCTCATTTCCTGTTCATCTTACATCTACAGGTGAGTTTAGAAATGTAAACTATCTAATAATTAGAAAGTTATTCTGTAAATGTTTTCAGTATTGATAGATTATGACTGTAAATGATGTGAAAGTAGGAAGTTTGATACGGAAGTGTGTTTATCCGCGTCTTTACACTGTGATTTACAGAAACACGTACTTAATTCTACTTTTATTTATATAATACACATTTTAGCTGATTAGTATAAGATCTTTTTCGAGGTAACGTTAATTTTATCAATTTTATGATTATAGATAAACATCTACAAAATGTCGGCTTTAACACTGATTGAGGAGACCAGTTACTGTGTAACTTTCGATTCTGAATCTCCATACGCAAATACATTTGTACATGCTTTCGTTTTTACCACACACACACACACACACACACACACACACACATCAAGGTGAGGACGAGTAATTTAACCTGCAAAGGGAAGACCACCATTTCTGCTTCACTTTCAGATAAATGTATGCTATATTTAAACACTAGATGTGTCCATGACTCCAGTTGTCAGCTCAGATTCTTAAAAAAGCAAAGGGAAAGAGTAAGTTTAATGCTGATACCTAATTATTCACTTTATAAACCGAATCCTAAATCACAGAGTGAGAACGAGACAGAAGGAGAGAGAGAGAGACTTTTTTTTTTTTACTTTTATGACACCTTTAATTCATCAGTTTGGGTATATTTACATATTTGCATTTTTTTTCTTTTCTTTTTTCTTTTTCTTCTTCATTTTTTTTTTTAAAAGAAACCCATCAGACCCTCCACCCAGGAACCCCAACCCCTTCAGTTTACTGTACACCCATTTTTGTCATGTAATGTGTGAATGTCCACAGTGCTGTTCATATTAAAGCCTTTCTTGCGGTTGATGTCCATTTTCTCAGTCTGAAGCGTCTCCTTGGTGAGAGTACGCTCAGATTTTCACTTTTTATGGTGTGTTGTCCAGATTTGATGATTTTTTTTCTGTCCTGGAAGTAATCTGTTAGTGAGATGTTGCGTTTTCCTTTAGTTAGTTCTAAAAACCAGTTAATCTGTTCTGTGGTGTAGAACTGTTCAGGTTGTTCTGGACAGTTAAAAGTGTTTGGTTGATCCGGGGTGACCTCTTCCTCCATGTCTGTGAGGGGTTCCTCTCCTGTAGCTCCTGCGCTGTACTCTGGGCCCAAGTCTTCCAACATCACAAGATTGTGCTGTGGCTGTCTGGACGATTCCTCCACCTTGTCCATCTTCTCCCTTGTTGTTTTCAGGTCAGCTTTATTGTTCTCGATGTTCTTGTCCTATTGTTTCTTCTGTTGCTGTTGTGCGGAGTCACTGGCTGTCTGCGGTGTCGGTTTTATTGCTAGCATGGGCGTGGGTGTCAGTGCTATCACTGGGTGCTGTGTTTGTTTCAGTGGTGTTATGTTCGTCACTGACCTCTTCAAGCTGTGGCTCCGGTGTGTCGTTGCCCCCGTCTGCCCCAGGCTCCTGTTCTCCGGTGTTCTCCTGCTGGTTGTCTCCGTGCTGCTGCTACTGTACCCCGGCCATGTCGCCCCCGGAGCTCCCCGGCTGCACAGCTCTGCATGGGCAGCTCAGCCGTTTATGCCCGATCTCCCCACACCCAAAACATCTCAGACATTCGGTGGTTGCAAAACCGGTGTGGCTGCTGCTGCCATCTGTACACTTGAATTTAACGTCTAGTGTTTGGTCATTTATAAACATATAAACCTGTCTGTGGAAACACAGGACGTGTTTTATTGCGGAGTTTTTACAGCCGAGCAGAATATCCGTCATGGGACTGGAGAACTTTCCGAAACGGGCCAGCAACCGTTTTTAATGAAGGGGGGGCACGTTAGAAATGACGACCCGTGTCGCAGGGCCAGAAAGAGGGGTAACATGTAGCAAGACACCTTTCAGCCATATTCCATTTTCAGACAGTGTATTAGCGAATCTTTCTTTCTTTAGGAAAACTACCACTGCTTTGTTCGGTCGGGAAGCAGAGTAGATGTTCTCACACCGACCTGCTCTCCCACCGCTAGCAGAACCTCCTCCACCTGTTCCCCATTATCCAGTACACACCTGACGCCATGGCGGAGAGACAGCATCTCCCCTCCGGCCTCAGAGGCCATGGCGTCCCTTTCCCTCTCACCCACTCTCAACTTTTACCAGTCGCTGATACATAAATTTCACGTTCACTAATTAAAAAGAAAAGAAAAAGCAAAAACACCAACTCACAGAAAACTTTGGCAAGATGCCAAAACGCTCTCACGTACTCCACACACCACGCATATGCAGAGAGGGACAGAGAGAGAGGGAGAGCGAGAGAGAGACACTAGTGCAGAGGTTCATTTACAAGTGATAATATAATAAGACATTAATGTAAACAAATACAGGACAAGAACTAACCACAGATACTCAAATGTGAAACCCGAAACCTAATATTCAATTCAATTCAATTCAATTTTATTTGTATAGCGCTTTTTACAATAGACATTGTCTCAAAGCAGCTTTACAGAAATATCAACATGGTATACAGATATTAAAGGTGTGAATTTATCCCAACTGAGCAAGCCACTGAGTGGCGACGGTGGCAAGGAAAAACTCCCTAAGATGTTTTAAGAGGAAGAAACCTTGAGGGGAACCCGTCCTCATCTGGGTAACAACAGATGATGTGAAAAAGTTTATTATGGATTTATATGAAGTCTGTATGGCCTTAGGAGCAGCCGTAGTCCCAGCAGTCTGGAATTAGAGAAGATTTGAGCTCCATCCAGAGGCAGAAAGGATCTGGATCTCTAGTATCTCCATAAATTCATGTGGGGCTCGGCGAAAGGAGTGAGGGAGAAAAAAGATAATTATGACTGCGAAGTAGTAGAACAGAATCTAGTCAGGGTAGGCTTGAGTAAACAAATACGTTTTAAGCCTAGACTTAAACACTGAGACTGTGTCTGAGTCCCGAACACTAATAGGAAGACTGTTCCATAACTGTGGGGCTCTATAAGAGAAAGCTCTTCCCCCTACTGTAGCCTTTGCTATTCGAGGTACCGTCAAATAGCCTGCATCTTTTGATCTAAGTAGGCGTGGCGGATCATATAAAACCAAAAGGTCGCTTAGATATTGTGGCGCGAGACCGTTTAGTGCTTTATAGGTTAATAAAAGTATTTTATAGTTAATGCGAGATTTTACTGGGAGCCAATGCAGTATTGATAATATCGGTGTGATATGGTCGTACCTTCTAGTTCTAGTTAGGACTCTAGCAACTGCATTCTGGACTAACTGGAGCTTATTTATATTCCTACTGGAACATCCAGACAGTAAGGCATTACAGTAATCTAATCTAGAGGGGACGAATGCATGAACTAGTATTTCCGCATCATGTAGTGACAATATGTTTCTTATTTTAGAAATATTTCTGAGATGAAAGAAGGCTATCCTAGTAATATTATCTACATGAGCATCAAATGATAGGCTGGAGTCAATAATCATTCCAAGGTCTTTAACTGCTGCACATGATGAAACAGAAAGACCATCCAGAGTAACCATGTGATCAGAAAGATTACTTCTAGCTACACGTGGGCCTAATAAAAGTATTTTTGTTTTATCAGAATTAAGTAGAAGGAAATTAGTTAACATCCAATGTCTAATGTCCTTTACACAATCCTCAACTTTACTAAGCTGCTGTCTGTCCTCTGGCTTCGCTGAAACATACAACTGTGTATCATCAGCATAACAGTGGAAGCTAATTCCATGTTTACGAATAATTTGACCTAGGGGTAGCATATATAAAGTAAAGAGCAGTGGGCCTAAAACAGAACCTTGTGGAACTCCAAAAGTAACTTCAGTACGCATGGAGAAATCACCATTTACATCTACGAACTGATAACGATCGGTCAGATAAGACCTGAGCCAGGAGAGGACTGTTCCCTTAATACCAACAACATTTTCTAATCTATCAAGGAGAATAGTGTGATCTATAGTATCAAAAGCTGCACTAAGGTCGAGTAACACAAGCAGCGAGACACAACCCTGATCGTAGGTCAGTAGAAGGTCATTTACTACTTTAACTAACGCTGTTTCTGTGCTATGATGAGGTCTAAATCCTGACTGATACTTTTCATGAATGTTATTCCTATCTAAGTACGAGCATAACTGCTTTGCTACAACCTTTTCTAAAATCTTAGAGATGAAGGGGAGATTTGATATTGGTCTATAGCTGGACAATTGAGACGGGTCAAGATCAGGTTTTTTAATCAAGGGTTTAATAACTGCTAATTTAAGTGATTTAGGTACATAGCCAGTGCTTAGGGAAGAACTGATTATATTTAAAAGTGGTTCAATTACTCCTGGACAAATCTGTTTAAACAAACATGTAGGTACGGGATCTAGTATGCAGCTAATAGAGCTAATATTGTAAGTTCTAGCTAAATGGAAGTTAGTTTCTGGAATCTAAGTAAGTTAGCTAGGTTATGTTAATCAAAACAAGGTTGGATCTCTCACATATGTTTTAGAATTGAGATAGTCTTGTACTTCAAAGGCATACCCTCTTGTGTACATATTTACAAAGACTGTGTGCTTGTGGTAATAAATCTACACTGAACTGAGAGAGACTTTACAGTACTTTATTTTGCAGAAGTCACCTTATACACAATACAATCAGGGTGGCTCAATACATAAAAAATATTTAAAGGAGCATTAAGAAACCCATACATAAATAAATAATTTAGTCAACACATAACAACGAACAGTTGTTATGAACATTATCAGTGTAACGACATGAGAACAGGCAGTAAGCGCAGGAGCGATGTCTTTATTAATAAACCAAGCAAACAAACACAAGGAAATGCGGTCTCGCCAAATCTGGCTTTAAACATGAACACTGGATACGAGAGCAAACATGACACTAAGACCGCTAGCATGCTAAACGCTCGACGTTCACACATACCAATACTCTTAGTCAAAGTAACAAATACTACGCAACATGCGCAGTAACACGAGGGGTTTAAATGACAAACACAATTAAACTAAACCATGGACACCTGGGGCAAATCAAAGACATCCTCAAACATAAACCAATACTCAAACAGGCAGAGAACGAACCAAAACAAAGTCACGGGTCCACTTCACCCAGTTCAGTCATTTGTATGTGTGAACTCAGTTGGGGCGCCGTCCTCGGCAGGACCGGAACGCTGGGAGACCGAGAGGTCCTCCTCCAACCCTGCGGCCTCCCCTGGATCTAAGGACAGAACATGCAGGGTCTTAAAAAAGTCTTCCAGTACAAAAGGGTCTACAGATGGGCGGGAGCTGTATAGTGACATATAAAAAGCTTGAAAACTGGAGTTAATTTTATGACTATCTGTACATTTTGAGCCCTGCTCATCATATATTTCAGAGATGGTCAGATTAGCAGTTCTCTGTCTTAGCTGGTGAGCGAGAATCCGTCCAGCCTTTTCCCTGTGCTCATAAAACCCGTATCGTGATTTGGAGATAAGATACTCAGCCTGTTTCCTTGATAAAAGGTCAAACTCCGTCTGCAGTGACAAACGCCTCTTTATAGAATCTGCAGAAGGTAGTTGGCTATGTGCCCAATCCAGCTCAAGAATCTCTTCCGCTAGTTCTTTAAGTCGAGCAGTGCTCACTTTCCTCAGGTTAGCACAGTATGAGATGACCTGACCTCGTAAATACGCCTTCAGCATAGATCCCATCATCCCATCATCCCAGTTTGGTGCATAAACATTGGCCAAAATGACCGGAAAAGTATGAATTTGCCCTATGACAATAACATAGCGCCCAGCAGGGTCAGCTTCCACTCTTGTCATCGTAAATGGTGCATTTCTATCAAGTAATATAGCTGCCCCACTAGCCTTCGAATGGAAATTAGAATGAAATATTTGTCCTGACCACTCCACTCCCAGTCTAGAATGGTCGGATGTCCAAAGATGTGTCTCCTGAAGAAATGAAATATTTATATTAAGCAGATGTGTAAATACCTTCTTTCGCTTTAAAGGATGATAAAGTGCCTTAACATTCCAGCTCACAAAATTAATCATACTACCATCCGATCCTCTGGGATTACTGAAGTCAGTCATAATGAGAGGAAAAAAAAGGTTAGATATTTGAGCCCTACAGGAAACCTAGAATTACAGCAGATGGGCCACAAAACAGATGTCTGTCAAATTAAACACAATAAACGACAAAGTGTGGCACACCCTCCCCGTAACCCCACCCCACCCCACCCCATCCCCCCACAGCACCTACAGGAACAGGGTGCTCACCGTACTCTTCCAAAACAAATCCGCACATTCAGTGCTTGTGTGGAGGAACTCTACAGAGCCAATGCTCAAGCTCCCACCGAACCCCTGGTATGAAAAGCAAACTCAAAAAATGTGCATCCGATCACAGTGTAGAATCATACACCCTATCATAGCATATATAACAGAAAATAAGACAGCGGTGTTGATCATCCTCCTTATTACAGTAAAAGTCTGATCAAACAGTTATCATCCAGTCAAAGTTGTCAAACCCTGTTGTAGTGAGTAATATCTACAGTACATGTGGATATTACTAACTGATATTACTAACTAATATTCTTTTAGCAATACATTTTACTCCTTTATTTACTGCAAATATACTTTAAAAAATGTAAATAATATAAATTCCACATGATCAGTATTATACCCAGTTCTACTTATTTCACTTTTAATGATTGTATATTTTATAGAACTGGAATTAAAATCTAATTCTATTCATGCTGTTGTAATTACTCACATGGGTTAATGGTAATCATGTCAGTGTTTTTTTGATTGAAGTCTCAAACCGCTATAAAGTTATGGAGGAAATGATGTTGAAGTCCTTGAGAAGGCTGTACCATGAAGCCATGACATCACCTCCCCTCTTCGATTGATTGGCTAGAGGAGGCGCTGTAGTGGACCAATGGTTACGCTAAAGCCCGCCCTCATTTACATGAAACTCGAACTACAGCTTTTGGAAAAGTGGAGAATGTGGAAACAAGCGCGAAGAAGAAAACCAGCGTGAGCATTCAAAAAAAGAAAACATGAGCAGAAAATGTCAAAAACACAGTAATATAACCAAAAGAAAACTGTTTTGTGCGATTCAGAAGACTTTGAATTCATGTTTCGGTTTTGTGCAATATAATTCTGCATGCGTTTTTAAATGTTTGATTCACACTTATTATTTTTTGATCCGTGACTGCAAAACTTTTGACGGGAAATTGATCACACACACACACACACACACACACACACACACACACACACACATACAGACACACAGAGAGAGAGAGAGAGAGAGACAGAAACAGACATGTTGAGTTCATGTTGAGTTCAGAGAGAGAGACAGAGAAACTATTTGTTAATGTTGGTGCTTTTTTTTGCCATGTACCGCAGAATCAATTTAAACTCCACCATACGTAATTACTGCAGTTCTCAACTACACAGCTGGTAATATTATGTGCACCCACACACACCTTAAACTTGAATAAATTGCATAATTTTGCACATGACGGCCAGCTGGCCCCCGTGGAGCTTTAAGCAGTTTAATTTGTTCAAAAGGCAAGTAAAACTGTCATGGTTAAAATTAGACATGTCTTATTTGAAGGGATGGAAAAGTCCTCGGGACTGAGTACCTGTCATGTCACAGTAAAACCAATGACTACCTTTCCCATCCTGCACTGTGGCCTACAAACATGGCCGTCATGGACTGCAATTCCCAGAACACACACATTCATGCTAATCACGCACACCTGCATCAAATTCACAGCACTCACAACCACAATATAAAAGGACTGTTTGAACACAATGACTTTGTGCAGTATTGAGTGTTCTCACCTTACCAAGCGATTGTTTCCATAGTTCTCTTTCTCGATTCCTGGTTACTGACTTTGTTTCTCGTTTTGTGTTTTGCCTCGCCCTGTTTATGCCCATTTGCTGATCAGCTGACCTTTTGCATGTTTTTGGACCATGCTTTGGATTACTGATTTGGATTTGTCTGACTATACCTCCTTTAATAAAACTCTTATCTGCATTTGCATCCGTCCTCAACCCCGTCACGTACTGGATCGTGACAGTACCACATCATTGTGTAGACGCAAACTGCTTTCATGAGCAAGTCCAAAGTCCATCTTTCTCAAATTCTCATAGCTCTCCCGTGAAAAATGCTTACTACACAAAAACAATTGATGGCCAACCAACCGCCCGCAAAGCACCATGTGCTGTCATGAATAATTAAGAGACAGCGTCTTCTCATAGGATAAGAACATGAATGATGATGAGACACAGTACTATATCGAAGTACTATAGTACTGCCTGTGACCTGTGATACGACAAGATTTTAAACCAGGAAGACGAAAATAACGGAAAAAAAGCTATAAATTAACCAGTTTTCTCCTGCAATTAAATTTAACGGATGCTAAGATTGTCTTTTATGATGTGCAACATGAACACCTCTGTTGAAATCTCAGAAAATGTAGTTTAGTGTTCCGTGACACTTTAACATCCCCACAACCAAACAGACAACCGGAAACAGAAAATGCGTTCCTAGATAAATTACTCTAAATGGACTCTATGCACGGTCTACTGCCTACATATTTCCACTAAAATCTCAGCAAACTGTGGTAGTAGTAAACTCTCATATTCAATTAACTAGTGGTCATATTATATATAATATATTATATTATATAGGCTGTAGTAACACAGCATTGAAACATAATGTTTTAGTAACAAGTTCAAGAAGCTTTAAATACCTTCAGAGTGGTGCATCGTCTCAGTATTTTTGTGTCCCGTAACAGGACGCATCCTCAAGGTTTACGTTTGTGTCTATCGAAACCAATCGAGAATCGATCCAAATCAAGATCTTATGATTCGAATCGAATTGGGGAGTCTGTGCTGATTCCCAGCCCTATTGCACAAGTCTATTGTGATGTTTTTGAGAGCAGTCATTTCCCCTGTAGTCTAATTCAATTCACATTATTCCTGCTCCGTGGATTTCTTATAGTGAACACATGAACAGAATTTATTAATGGAGATGTTATATTTTAAGCTGTGCAGGTCTTTTAGCTATCATGGGGTTCTTTTTCACCTCCTTCAGAACTGCAGACTGTGATGTTTGTAGGGTTCTCCACTACAAGAGAGAGGAGCAAAAGTACTGACTTTCCTCTGTTTGTAGGGTCCAAGCACCAAGGATGCATGGGGCTTATTGTTTTGTGGAGGATTATTTATTCATTTATTCAACACTATTTTCTATTGAGGTGTTTACTGTGCTCTAAACCTCATAAAACGTGGTACACTAGTCAGAAGATTTAAGATGTGACTCAGGGACTCTATAGCGCCCTCTGTGATTTTTCTTTTTGTTTATTGTAGACATCCAGTTCTCACATACATGTGGGACTTTTTTTTTTTTAAACTTTCAATTAGTTCTCTTAAAGGTGTTATCAAATTTAAATTCAAATTATTTCCTGATGATGTCACTATATCCATGATTAAGGTATTCATTGTCATAGCGACAACAACTGGCAAGAGGATATGAAGCGTATAAATCAAACCCTTCAGAACCTTAAAGGATTCAGTTTCTGCACAATTTATTGTCTTATAAGAATCATTTGTCCACGGATTAAATTGGTGTTTTATTATTAATTTATAACAATAATCCATGATGACAAAGCAAAAACATTCTTAGATTAAATTAAAAACTGAAATCACTGTTAGAGTTACTAAAACAATTTAAACTTTTCCAGACACACACACTCTGCAGTACATCTACACTGCAGTCACACCAGCAGTAAAATTCACTGCTGTTGGTCTGATGGATGGAAAACAGTTTGTGTACTACAACATCAACATGACGAGGAGGATCTCAGAATGGATGAAGAAGGCAGAAGCTGCTGATCGACTTTACTGGCAGAGAGAGATAGAGCATTTGAAGAATCAACAGGAGTTGTTCCAATACATTGTGACTACAGTAATGAAGAGCTTTAATCAACCTGAAGGTGAATCACACTCCGAGCTTTCATCACTAATACACATACACACACATATTACACAATCACTCATCTCACACACACATTTATTAAATACACCACAGAAAATAAATCAGTGTATACAGTACTGTACAAGTCCTAGGCTCCCTATATTTTAGTACAAATTGTGTTATTTTGTACGTGTGCATTATTGCGTCAGTGCAAAAACACTTTGTCAGTGTCTCCAGAAGAACTGTGTGAGATTCTGTAAGATTCTCAGTAAATCTGACCAGTTCATTTCCTTATTAATCTACACACATTGTACCAGAGCTGTCACACCAGGGGTCTTGTTTATCTGCTGTGCGTACGCGAAGTTTTGTGTATAAACTGTTTGTATGTCTTAAGGCTGCAACTAACGATTATTTTCATAATCGATTTCTTAAATCTATTTTTATCAAGTTCATGGATAATTGTTCGTGCATTTATTCATAATTTTGAGATTTATCCCATATTAATCAGATAATTTATTTCATTAATTTATTAATTTAACTTAAAAAAACATCTACAAATTTTCAATACCATTTTTTTTGTTATAAAAAAAGAAATATAAACTTCAGACTAAAACTTTACATTAACACAACTGTTTGTAGGTATATTGTTTTACTTGTGTTTACTTTGATCGTACAGTTTTAATTAGACATTACAGATCTTACTTGCTCTACACATTTACAGATAAGGATATAAAGGTAAAAAAAAATTATTTTAATAAATAAACTATTTCCGTGCTGAAGAAAACAAGTCTGGAACACATCAAACGGCACACGCATCTGTCGCAGCGTCTGACACGACGAGCCACGTTAATACACTTACCAGTTAGTTTGAAGCACTTAATATAATACATTCTGTGACCTCCGCTGTTTTTCAGATGGGTTTTATTCACAGAAATATGTTTGTGAACTGTTGTGAAGTGAAGTCAGTGGGGGGACCGGGGGGGGGGGGGGGTCTCCATAGTGACGTCACACACTCAACTAATTCGTTGTCGATTATTTTAATTATCGATTATTTGTTGCAGCTCTAGTGTGTTTCTAGGCATTAAATGGAATTCATCAAGTTTTGCTCATGTGTGAGGATGTGTATATTTCTGCACTCTCCTTAATCATCAAATGAACATGTATGAAGACCCTCTTTTCCAGACATGGAGTACCAACAGAAGTGTTTACTGATGACCTGTAATTCAGCGATGCCAGTTTAATGAGATTCTCCAAAAATAACAGGAAATTACACTGGAGTGGGGCGACTCACCTGCTGAACTCCTAATAGGACGATGTCTTTGCTTTAAATGACCTGTTCTAGAAGATCTCCTTAAAATAAAGAAAGGGGTGGGGGTTCAGTGGCTGGTGAAACAGCTCTGTGTAATAAACCTGCTAAAGTAACACATTAATACAGTTTCCTTTCTGATATCATCTCATGATTTTATTGTGAATCCACAAACAAGCACAGAACAATACTGCTGTGTAAAATAAAGTTTAGTCTCCTCAGTAGTATTCAGTGGTTCTGTAATATCCAGGAAACGACAGCAGATAATGATCTCTTCAGAGTGCATCGTGTCCCAAACTGCAGTCTATCACACTAAATAACTTCTCTTTACTCCTTTATTCTTAACGTTCCTGCAGCAGAAATCATCAGAATGTGTTTGGACTTTGCACACAGAGCTGTGAATCCATGCAGTGTAGAAGCTCACAAAGCAGGAGTTCTGAAATGTTCTTCACAAATAGTCTTCAGTAACATTGTTCTAGTAGAAACCTCAACATGACCGAGGGGGAAAGGACGAGTAGAACACCAGTGTAACGCTTTAATGGAGTGTAGAAGGAAGGAAACTTATCTCTGTGTGTGTGTGTGTGTGTGTATGTATGTGTGTGTGTGTGTGTGTGTGTGTGTGTGTAGGAGTTCATACACTACAGAGGATATACGGCTGTGAGTGTGATGATGACGGCACCACTAGAGGATACGATGAGTACGGTTATGATGGAGAAGATTTCATCAGTCTGGATCTGAAAACTGGAACCTGGACTGCAACTAATGATAAAGCTAAGAACTTCATAAACGAGTGGGATCCTAATGGAGATAAAGCTAAACACTGGAATGACTTCCTGAAGACTGACTGTATTGATCAGTTACAGAAGGTTCTGAATGATGGCAAGGAAACTCTGGAGAGGAAAGGTAAAGTGTGATCTGCTCTGTTACTGTAACTGCAGCTGCTCTCTCTCACACACACACACACACACACACAGATAGTGTACACACTCCAACACATTCCTTCATTACTGCGCACACACACACACACACACACACACACACACACACACACACACACTGATAGTGTATACACTCCAACACACTTCTTCATTACAACACACACAGATAGTGTACTCTCTCTCTCTCTCTCTCTCTCTCTCTCTCTCTCTCTCTCTCTCTCTCTCTCTCTTAAAGTGTAGACACTAATAACACACTCCTTCAGTACAACAGGAGAGCAGTGGTGTCTCTCAGGTTAAAGCTCTCAGTTACTGATCAGAAGGTTGGGGGTTCAAGCCCCAGAAGAACCCTGCAATCTCTGCTCCAGGGGGCGCTGTATCATGTCTGAACCTGTGCTCTGACCCCAACTTCCTAACAAGCTGCGATATGCACAGAAAATAACTTCACTGTGCTGTTTATGTGACCAATAAAGGCTTCTTCCTACACAATAACTACATTCTCTATGGTATCAAATCCGTGCCAAAGATCCGAGCTCGTTATTGACTCTCACGTGAGGTAAATTACATCCATTAGAGAACAACAGATGTACAAGCGTGGAAAGGGGAGAACTCGCGTACTCGTTTTAAACACAAGCTCTCACACGAGGAACAATCTGTATACACAAGCAACATCATCCCTCACACTCAGGAGCTGCTTCTTTTCTATTAACATCCCAAAAATGTAAACTGGTAGAACACTTCCTGTCTAATAACAACTGCTAAAGATTCCCTTATTTACATATATTATATTACATAATGCAGTATGTTGAAGGATCTCAATCTTAAACTATCAACTATTTATTTATTTATTTATTTTTAAATAACTCTCATGAAGAGTGTGTGTGGACGAAGCCGTGTCTCTCGTGAAGAGTGTGTGTGGATGAAGCCGTGTCTCTGGTGAAGAGTGTGTGTGGACGAAGCCGTGTCTCTGGTGAAGAGCGTGTGTGGACGAAGCCGTGTCTCTTGTGAAGAGCGTGTGTGGACGAAGCCGTGTCTCTGGTGAAGAGTGTGTGTGGACGAAGCCGTGTCTCTTGTGAAGAGTGTGTGTGGACGAAGCCGTGTCTCTTGTGAAGAGTGTGTGTGGACGAAGCCGTGTCTCTGGTGAAGAGTGTGTGTGGACGAAGCCGTGTCTCTGGGGAAGAGTGTGTGTGGACGAAGCCGTGTCTCTGGTGAAGAGTGTGTGTGGACGAAGCCGTGTCTCTGGTGAAGAGTGTGTGTGGACGAAGCCGTGTCTCTGGTGAAGAGTGTGTGTGGACGAAGCCGTGTCTCTGGGGAAGAGTGTGTGTGGACGAAGCCGTGTCTCTGGTGAAGAGTGTGTGTGGACGAAGCCGTGTCTCTTGTGAAGAGTGTGTGTGGACGAAGCCGTGTCTCTTGTGAAGAGTGTGTGTGGACGAAGCCGTGTCTCTGGTGAAGAGTGTGTGTGGACGAAGCCGTGTCTCTGGGGAAGAGTGTGTGTGGACGAAGCCGTGTCTCTGGTGAAGAGTGTGTGTGGACGAAGCCGTGTCTCTGGTGAAGAGTGTGTGTGGACGAAGCCGTGTCTCTGGTGAAGAGTGTGTGTGGACGAAGCCGTGTCTCTTGTGAAGAGTGTGTGTGGACGAAGCCGTGTCTCTGGTGAAGAGTGTGTGTGGACGAAGCCGTGTCTCTTGTGAAGAGTGTGTGTGGACGAAGCCGTGTCTCTGGTGAAGAGTGTGTGTGTGTGTGTGTGGACGAAGCCGTGTCTCTGGTGAAGAGTGTGTGTGGACGAAGCCGTGTCTCTCATGAAGAACAGGTAACTTCACTAATGGTTTGTCACAGTGGCAGGCAGCCAATCAGAACTGATTAAAGGAAAAATTAGCCAATGATGTTTGAGGCTACAATCAAGCCCGTTGGACACGCCCACTGCTGAGGACAAGAAAAAGTATTCTGAGCAGAATAAATAGTGAGTGTGGGGAATGACTTTGCTTGTGTATACGGATCGTTCCTCGTGCATCAGAGCTTGTGTTGCTCACACGAGGGTTTAAAACGACCACGCGAGTTCTCCCCTTTCCACACGTGTACATCTATTTTCCTCTCGCACTTGTAATTTACCACACGTGAGCATCAATAACGTGCTCGGATTTTTAGCACGGATTTGCCGCCATAATGCTCTGTCCCTGAAACACACACATACACACACTAGTGTTTTTTTACACTATATGTGTGTGTGTGTGTGTGTGTTTTAATATTTTTGTCTCTGTGTGTCTGCAGTTCCTCCTACAGCGTCAGTGTTCCAGAAAAACTCGTCTTCTCCAGAGGTGGTGTGTCATGCTACAGGTTTCTTCCCCAAAACAGTGAATATCACCTGGCAGAAGGACGGAGAGGACGTGCATGAGGACGTGAAGCTCAATGAGACATTACCCAACCAGGATGGAAGCTTCCAGAAGAGAATCATTCTGACAGTCTCAGCTGAGGATCTGCAGAAACACACCTACACCTGCGTGATTCAGCACAGCAGCTTGGAGAAGGAGATAGTGCTGCCTGTGAGCGAGCGCCGAATCCTGAATCCTGGTCAGAGAAACACTTTCCTATAAAACTACAGATTTACACTGAAAGATGATTTATTTCTGCAGCAGATAATAAAGACTCTGTGCTGATTTAACAGATCGAAGAACAGGTGGAGGATCAGGTGGAGGATCAGATGAAGGATCAGGTGGAGGATCAGGTGGAGCTCCGATTGGTATCATCGTTGGTGTAGTTGTGGCTTTCGTTGTTTTTATTGCTGGTGTTGCTGGAATTGTGGTCTGGAAGAAGAAGAACTCTGGTGAGGAAAGAAACATTAAGTTCAAGAGAAAAAGTGAAGTAATTTCCCTGTAAGATTTATTAAATGTACATATTTTCATATTCATATTACATTTAATATTTTTACAGTTGAATTAATAAAGCCAGTATTGTCAGTGCTCTCACCTCACAGAATTTATATTTAGTAGAACTTAGGTTCTTTTCTGAAGGTCAATTACAGAACAGTTTCTTTATTAACTGTCTGGCTGTAATCTGTGTTTCAGTCTTCACACCTGTTCCACTCTCAGACTCCACACCCGTTCCAGTCTCAGACTCCACACCCGTTCCAGTCTCAGACTCCACACCTGTTCCACTCTCAGACTCCACACCCGTTCCACCCTCAGACTACACACCCGTTCCACTCTCAGACTCCACACCCGTTCCACCCTCAGACTACACACCCGTTCCACTCTCAGACTCCACACCCGTTCCACTCTCAGACTCCACACCCGTTCCACTCTCAGACTCCACACCCGTTCCACTCTCAGACTACACATCCTTTCCACTCTCAGACTGTGAGAAACATCAGAAGTGATGAGTTCCAGTACTGATGGTCCTGTATCTGGGGAGGCAGAGTCTGAGGTGTAAATACAGCTTCACTTCCCACTCTTTCTGTTTATGAGAACTTACTGAGTTTAGAAATAGTAGGTGATTTATTACTGGGTCTAAAATGACCAGCTTTATATTGTATAATTTGAAAAAAAATCTCCACTATTTCAGTAGCAAACGTGCGATTATCTTCACCTCTACTGAGAAAAGAACGGAAGTGTAAGGACAATGATGAGTTCATACATTTATACAATCATCAGCCCTGTAATTACTGACTCACACTGATATGGCATTGGTGTGGTGGGGGTCTCCTATGAGTGATAAAGGGTTAACCGCGTTTTGGCACTTTAGTTTTTAATTTAGTCTTAGTCCTGTGTCAAATGTCTTTGATTTATAGTTTTTATCATATTTAGTCATCCTTACCCTAATTTTTGGTTTAGTAAAAAAAAACTGTTGAAATTCTTAACCATACGATTATAAGATTAAGAACAGTTAGTGTTTAATGAACTCATCTCGTCTTCATCGTTAAAAAAAGGCTCTTTCACACTGAGCACGACGCAATAAAACGAAGTGAATCACAGATGAACGATGCTTTCACACCGAACATGAAACGATTGATCGTCTTCAGCTAATTCACTCCTGCACTATAGGTGGTGCTGACCAAGAATGCATTTTACACCTGCACACTAGGTGGCACAACCCACTACCTTTGAGCCCCGAGAATCACTTAAATGTTGGCGCATAGCACCACAACACAAACTGTTAAGAAGAAAGTTTTTTTGTGTTTTTCGAACTGGACCATCGAGCTGTTTTAGTCTGAATGAAATAATGTGAAATATAATAAATAACACAGCAGTGGGACAAAACCCCAGTTTAATGCCCAAGACCAGCACAGTTTTATTTTCATGGTGGAAAAAAGTGTCGCTTTGTCACGCCGTGAATGAACCGCGCCCGGTGTGAATAGTTCCATAGGGATCTATTGTTTCGATACAAGATCATCATCGCATCAAACATTCACACCGCTTAATCACGCTCAGTGTGAAAGGCCCTTAAGAACAATAAACATAAGAAAATTCACAGTGTAATAAAAAAAGAGGTAATATAAGTAGTGGAAAGTGACAAGTAATGATACTTATGTTTTGCATTTATTTTAATTACAGAAAGGCGTTAGAAAGTCTGTTATAAAAGATAAAGAAAAAACTATAATGTAGCAGTTCAAAAGATATAACACTATAAAGTGTGTAGCACTGCTGTATTCACACTGCCATGTCCGTGTCTAGTCAAGTCCATAGCCGAGAGTGACATCACAGTACATTTAAAGTGCTACATTTTACATTTTAAACATTTATTGTGGCATAAATTAAAATTAATTATTCATAAATTAGGCTAGCGGTGGTGTAGAGATGCATGGGGGATTTATTCCCTCCCAAAAACATGCCACTAGATGAACTAAGATAAAGTGCCTCTGTGCAGGATGTGTGTGTCGTGTCCTGTAAAGGACGGCCGTCCCATATAGTGTCTACTGAAGACAAATTATTTACTTTTTTTTTTTTAATCCACAAACTGCATATGTACAGTATCCCATATTTTCATTGTTTGTTTATATTTTTGGGTTTGTTTTAGAGTCCAGTGGGGTTTAATGTGGTGTTACATTTATAATAGTTTTTTTTTAACCTTCTTAGAAGTTAAAAACTACAAAACTGTCAGATAGGCCTGTCACAGTGAACGCTTTTGTTAGACAATGCATTGTCCCAGAAAAAATTGCGATAAATGATATTGTCATTTTAAGACCATTTTAAGACGCCGCTATAACGATAATATAAAAGCAAAGTTTTTGTCTTCTGACGAAAATATCCTTTAGATTTAGTCAATATTTATCCTGTCATATTTAATCATTTTAGTCAATTACTCTGATTAAAGAATAATAATGAAAAAAAGAAACTAAATATTCACACATTCTATATAAACGTGAAAAACATGTGCCCTTATTGTGAATCTGATCTTCTGAAATATTCCAGTGAGGTCACTACTGTAATACAATATTGTGAATTCTTGCTTTAGTTCTTTGTTGTGCGTGTTATAGTGCGTGTTACAGAAACCGTTCTACCTCGTACCCTCACTGAAGTTCAACATCACTTGTGAATTTGTCATTTTGTGCAGAAGTGAGTTATAATAATATGATCATGTTGTGTAAATGTCTGATTAATATAGGATGTGGTTGGGTGAGATAATTAACCTGCTAGTAAAGTGCTTCAGTTTCCCGTGTTGATTCAATCCCTGACATGATTTAGTAGTTAGTATCCTGCGTGTCGTTTTTTTCAAAAGTGGTTTAATTAAAAGCGGTGCTAGTGTTTGATACACATCTTAAATTTGTTTTTAAAGAAACAGTTTTGAATCTGAATTTTTATCTTCAATTTGACGAATATTCGAAGTCCGGATTTTACTTTAACAGCCGTAGAGCAGACGAGAGGACAGAAGCAGCGCGACTGGTTAAGTGTATCAGGAATCTTCTTCTCACGCAGAGTGCCGTGTACAGTTCAGTGTTTCTCAAATAAACCACTTAAACTGCATTTGCATCCGTCTCTACTCGCTGAACACGACATGGTAACATTCATTCTTGTGTAAACAAACACACGTGTAAACACAATGGGTGATTATCGAGGTCAGCAAAAAGTATTGAGGTCACGTCCATATATCACACAATAAGTCAATAACGTAGTTCGTGACAGGCCTAATGACAAATAAAACTTTCAAAAACCTTCATTAACTGTAAAAATGAGTTTCGTTCTTTTCTCAGTGCAGGGAAACACACATGCTACAGATAATAGTGGAGATTAGAAATTAATGCAAAATGCAGACTTTTTTTTTTTATTCTCACAGTTGTGTGAGTGATGTAATGATATTGCAATGTTCTGCTCCACTGAGCTTATTGCTGTAGGAGCTACTACTATTGGTGTGTGGGTGGTGCTAATACAAATGGATCAGGTACAGCAGTTTACTAATATTTATGGAACAAATAATTTATTGTGTTATGACTATTTAAAACGTGAAGGATCTGGAGAGATTCTGTATGGAGGAACAGTCTCGGATCCCTCACCATGTATATTCCAATCTCATCAGGCATTTATAGGAGAAGAATCAGAACTGTTATCTTGCCAAAGGGAGCTAGCACAAAATATTAAAAGGGTCTAAAAGGGTGCCAATAATTGTTGCACATGTATTTAACAATGTTTTTTGTTGTGGGATAAACTTGTGTTCTTTGCAATTGTTGGATATCCATGAGTGCAAAGGTTTTAATACCCAATACTTTAAATCAAAATATTGTTTAGAGGACATGTTTTTTTTTCTTTTTTCTCCCCAAGTTATCTCACTAATTTACTTTACTTGTGAATTTTTTTTATCTGATTTTTCCCCTTTGCACTAGCTCATGTTGTGTCAGAGTGCTGTAACTCTCTCAATGGAAAGCGCCATCTACCCTCTTCCACATACATGAGCTCTCGTGATGCCCATGATTGGCCAGTGTGCGGTGACTGGCAGGTGAGAGGTTTGCCCCTCCCACCCTGACAGCACAGCTAGTTTTTGCTTCAAATTTGATTAACTCTACTTGAACCCTGTTCCAACTTTAAATAAGACTTAAAAACACTTTTAAAATTTTAAAAGATAACTTTACAAGAATAGTTTGAGATAAATAAAACTTTTGCACTCAACTGGACATTATCTGTTAAGATTAAAGGGGTCTTATGATGCTTTTAAAAGCTCATTGTTTAGTTTATTGGGTGTAATAGTTAAAATGCTTTCATCTTCAGAAAACACATTATTTTTCACATACTGTACATTATTGCTGTTTCTCCAAAGCCCCTCCTTCCAAAAAGCCCAGAGTGCTCTGATTGGCCAGCTGACCCATTGTGTTGTGATTGGCCAAAAGCCTCAAGTGTGTGTTGGAAATATAACGCCCCTTACCATAATCACGAGCTTCTGCTTCAACACTTCTAAAGCAATTACAAACACAGTTAATAATTTCGTCAGTTTTACCGTATCAGTTCGAGCCCGAGTCAGATTCTGAAAATGCGGATGATCGAGCAGATCAATGAGAACCAACTCTACAAGCACGACTTCAGCAGAACGTTTCACAGCGGCAAGTTTTTATTTTGTAACTCTTAACTTTCAGATACGACGTTAGAACGATTTAATTTGTCTTCTTCACCGTAGTAACTTTATGTCCGGAAGTGACTAAATAAAATGAATTAAATATTACAAAATGACTGCATCATGCCGATATTTCAAACTGCGACAGACGTTTGTGGAAGTAATATCTGGACTTGGATGGAGGTGTTTTATGCAGGTCTGGAGCAGTGCTCTCTGTTAGATAGAATAAATCCCTGTGTGGGAGACTATAAGCTTTGTAACTTTGCAGATCTTTTACATGCACAAACAGATTATTCACTAAAGGAAAACATTCAAAAGCGTCATATGACCCCTTTAAAACAAACTTTAAGAAATTGTTCATTGTAATAAACTACCTCTTTTTTTATTATATGAAATGGTATAAATTTGTACTACTTGCACTTTTCACTGACTCTTTCATTAAAAAAAATTATACCAAAGAAAGTGTTTTTTTTTACTCTTTTATTAAATCAGTATTTATATATATATATATATATATATATATATATATATATATATATATATATATATATATATATATATATATATATATATATATAAATAAAATTAACTAGTTAATTAGAGCATTTGGTCAGCAGTTTGGTTGTGTATTAATTTACACAACACTGCCTGAATCTCACATCTCTTTTTTTTAGAAATTGTGAAACAAATTCTAATGCGTTCAATAATTCCCTTTATTTAGTATATAAATGAGTATTATTTATTAACTATAGTATATTTTGTGTTATTCTAATGCAGCAACCACAACATAACCATGTCTGCTCAGCAGAACAGCTCCATTACATTCCCTACTGGAAAGAAAACCACAATAGAAAACATCATAGAATTTGTAATGGTTATAATAGGAATTTTATTGGTTTTAATGGAAACTGTAATGGTCCCTGTGGATCACTACTGGTAATTTGTTGCCTTCTATTGGTGGCATGTTACATCTAATGGATACCATTTAAGGACCGATATTGGTAATGGTTTTAAGGGTTAACAACTGATGGTTTATAATGGTATTTGTAGTGGAAACCATTAGAATTTCTGTGATGGTTTCTGTTGTTTTTAGTTTTTTCAGCAGGGTTTTTTTTCTTTCAGTTTAATTTGGAGTTCCTTTTGAAACAGTTACTTCACTCGACAAGTATTTAGGAAATCATACAAAACTGGAAGCATGCGTTTGTTCTGCATTCGTTTTCTTAACACTCGTATTCCCTGCGAGTCCCGCTTCCTGCACCGCTGTGATTGGTTACGAAGCGCCCTGCCCACTTTCTGATCTTTTCCCAAATTATAAGGTGGGTCTTCAAAGAAGCTACATGGATTTAATCATTATAAAAGTGAATTAAAAGTCTGCAGAATTATATCGTAATAGTGATTATAATTTAATATGGTGATATAAATAAATTAAAAACAATAAATTGTTTTGTAAATTGTTTATATATATATATATATATATATATATATATATATATATATATATATATATATATATATATATATATACTGTGTGTGTGTATATATATATATATATATATATATATATATATATATATATAATATATATATACTGTGTATATATACTGTATATGTATATTAATGTATTACAAGTAGAACATACAAAATATGATGGTTTAGCTTTACATGGAGAACTAAATGGTTAATATTTTATTATACGGGTCTGTTGCCTCCTGATATATCAGTGTTAAGTAAACCAAATAGTTACGCTTTTTAAAGGCAAATATAATGAGTGTTTTACATTTACATTCATATCATTTCTTAGACGCCCTTATCCTGAGTGACTTCTAAAAGTGTTTTAGTTTATATCAACCCTGACCCCAGTCTGAAAAGCTTGCTGGGAAGGTTAGTGTCATAAGAAGTCATAGATTTTCCATCCATCCATTTTCCATACCGCTTATCCTAGACAGGGCACAATCTTTCTCTCTCTCTCTCTCTCACACACACACACATAAACACATTACAGACAATTTAGAAATGCCAATCAGCTTACAATGTATGTCTTTGGACTGGGGGAGGAAACCGGAGTACCCGGAGGAAACCCGCAAGACACGGGGAGAACATGCAAACTCCATGCACACAGGACGGAAGGCAAATGTGCTAATCACTAAACCACTGTGCCCCGTCAAAGATCTTATTTTAATATATTTTTCAATGACAAGTGCTAACTGAAGTATTTCATGAAGAGGTAGGTGTTTAGCTGTAGTTTGAAGACACAGCTGTTCGGCCATCTAGGGCATAAACAATATTTAAAGAATGTTGGCTGTGTTTGTACTTAGAACTAAATTATTTAATGACCCTGCTGAAAAAGAAAAAAAAACCCTATAGAAACCATTACAGAAATTCTAATGATTTAATGGTTATAATGGGAATTGTATTGGTTTTAAATGGAAACTATAATGGTCCTTGTGGGTCTCTACTGGTAATGTGTTGGGTTATATTGGGGGCATGTTTATGTCTAGTGGAAACCAATACAAACCATTAAATCCTAATCGAATATGGCCAAAAACACACTGCATTTGTTAATGGTTTTAATGTTATTTGTAGTGGAAACCATTAGAATTTCTGTAATGGTTTCTTTTTTTTTCAGCAGGGGAATTAATTAGTACCATCATCATACCTATGGTACATCCATACACAGTAAACAGTAGACTTGTGTAGTCCTGTAGTGTATGTCCTTGTGCGTTGTTATATTATATATAATATAGATTTAAGACAATAACGGTAATAATTTGAGGACATGATGAAAGAACTGTTTAGGAAAAGTGCTTCATTAAAACGTGTAAAGTTCCTGCATGTTTAATTCGAGTTTAGTAATGAAACCGGAGGTGGATCCTCCTCGCACGGTGATTGGACACGGTGAGATGAGATGATTGGAGGATAAGAATTAAGGATCAGCCAATCATTGCACAGGAGGCGGGTTTTGCGGAATACGGGTAGGACAGGAATTGAGGTGTGTTTATTCAGACAGTCTGGGTTCTCAAAGTCCTTCCTGTATTTCATGAGAGCAGAGAGGGAGTGAAGTCTTCCGGAAGTTACATTTCAGCAGTAAGACTCGTCTAAAAGCGGTTTATTAACGTTTTAACTGGATTAAGTACAAAAGTCGCTCATGTTTACAGATACAGTGTCTCATTTCACCCTGAAGGAGTCCTCATAAATCCCACCTCTTCTCTGGAACACTGATGAAGACTGAACACACAGCGGTGAGATTCTCATTTCACTCCATTTGTGTTTATTATTAGCATGGGCTTAACCACGCATTCTCTGGGGGGCGTGCATTATAGCTGACACCTAGATGAACACTTTACAGTTGGTTATATAACTGTAAGTCATTCCCTTCAAATGCTATTGAAGTTAGAAACGTGTATAACAATGTCGTATGTAACTTTAGAGACGGTCCCTTAATTTCCGCATTTCTGCGAATATCGAAGTCCGACGTCACATTAACTTTATTCCAGACATTAACATTACATTCACTTGAATATCCTCCCGCCGAGTTCATTGTGAACCCTCACGTTGTGACAGACTGTTATAAATGTGAGTGAAAGTGAGGAAAGTTGCACAGTATTTCGTTTAACTAAGTGGATCCCCCCAATGTCCATACCATGGTTACGCCCTTGATTATTAGGAATAAAACTGCTTTTATACTGCAGTGTAGCACACTTTACTGGTCTACCGCCCGTATTCTCCACACTTTACTGGTCTACCGCCCGTATTCAACACACTTTACTGGTCTACCGCCCGTATTCTCCACACTTTACTGGTCTACCGCCCGTATTCTCCACACTTTACTGGTCTACCGCCCGTATTCTCCACACTTTACTGGTCTAACGCCCGTATTCTCCACACTTTACTGATTTACCGCCCGTATTCTCCACACTTTACTGGTCTACCGCCCGTATTCTCCACACTTTACTGATTTACCGCCCGTATTCTTCACACTTTACTGGTCTACCGCCCGTATTCTCCACACTTTACTGTATTATCGCCCGTATTCTCCACACTTTACTGGTCTACCGCCCGTATTCTCCACACTATACTGGTCTACCGCCCGTATTCTCCACACTTTACTGGTCTAACGCCCGTATTCTGCACACTTTACTGATTTACCGCCCGTATTCTCCACACTTTACTGGTCTAACGCCCGTATTCTCCACACTTTACTGGTCTACCGCCCGTATTCTCCACACTTTACTGGTCTACCGCCCGTATTCTCCACACTTTACTGGTCTACCGCCCGTATTCTCCACACTTTACTGGTCTACCGCCCGTATTCTCCACACTTTACTGGTCTACCGCCCGTATTCTCCACACTTTACTGGTCTACCGCCCGTATTCTCCACACTTTACTGGTCTACCGCCCGTATTCTCCACACTTTACTGGTCTACCGCCCGTATTCTCCACACTTTACTGGTCTACCGCCCGTATTCAACACACTTTACTGGTCTACCGCCCGTATTCTCCACACTTTACTGGTCTACCGCCCGTATTCTCCACACTTTACTGGTCTACCGCCCGTATTCTCCACACTTTACTGGTCTAACGCCCGTATTCTCCACACTTTACTGATTTACCGCCCGTATTCTCCACACTTTACTGGTCTACCGCCCGTATTCTCCACACTTTACTGATTTACCGCCCGTATTCTTCACACTTTACTGGTCTACCGCCCGTATTCTCCACACTTTACTGTATTATCGCCCGTATTCTCCACACTTTACTGGTCTACCGCCCGTATTCTCCACACTATACTGGTCTACCGCCCGTATTCTCCACACTTTACTGGTCTAACGCCCGTATTCTGCACACTTTACTGATTTACCGCCCGTATTCTCCACACTTTACTGGTCTAACGCCCGTATTCTCCACACTTTACTGGTCTACCGCCCGTATTCTCCACACTTTACTGGTCTACCGCCCGTATTCTCCACACTTTACTGGTCTACCGCCCGTATTCTCCACACTTTACTGGTCTACCGTCCGTATTCTTCACACTTTACTGATTTATCGCCCGTATTCTCCACACTTTACTGATTTATCGCCCGTATTCTCCACACTTTACTGGTCTACCGTCCGTATTCTCCACACTTTACTGGTCTACCGTCCGTATTCTTCACACTTTACTGATTTATCGCCCGTATTCTCCACACTTTACTGATTTATCGCCCGTATTCTCCACACTTTACTGATTTATCGCCCGTATTCTCCACACTTGACTGGTCTACCGTCCGTATTCTTCACACTTTACTGATTTATCGCCCGTATCCTCCACACTTTACTGATTTATCGCCCGTATTCTCCACACTTTACTGGTCTACCGTCCGTATTCTTCACACTTTACTGATTTATCGCCCGTATTCTCCACACTTTACTGATTTATCGCCCGTATTCTCCACACTTTACTGATTTATCGCCCGTATTCTCCACACTTGACTGGTCTACCGTCCGTATTCTTCACACTTTACTGATTTATCGCCCGTATCCTCCACACTTTACTGATTTATCGCCCGTATTCTCCACACTTTACTGGTCTACCGCCCGTATTCTCCACACTTTACTGGTCTACCGTCCGTATTCTTCACACTTTACTGATTTATCGCCCGTATCCTCCACACTTTACTGATTTATCGCCCGTATCCTCCACACTTTACTGATTTATCGCCCGTATTCTCCAAATTTTACTGATTTATCGCCCGTATTCTCCACACTTTACTGATTTATCGCCCGTATTCTCCACACTTTACTGGTCTACCGTCCGTATCCTTCACACTTTACTGATTTATCGCCCGTATCCTCCACACTTTACTGATTTATCGCCCGTATCCTCCACACTTTACTGATTTATCGCCCGTATTCTCCAAATTTTACTGATTTATCGCCCGTATCCTCCACACTTTACTGATTTATCGCCCGTATCCTCCACACTTTACTGATTTATCGCCCGTATTCTCCAAATTTTACTGATTTATCGCCCGTATTCTCAACACTTTACTGGTTTTCCACCCTTATTCTCCACACTTTACTGGTCTACCGCCCTTATTCTCCATACTTTACTGGTTTAATGGTTTTACTGTTTTAGTGTACACTTCAGTGATTTAGTGCCCTTACCCTGTACACTTTGTGCTTTAGTGCCCTTACCCTGTGTGTTAGTAACTTCCCCTCGCTGTTTCAGAGTCCTCAGGGTGAGAAGTGAGCGATGCCTCTGTTTCGTCAGGCCGAGGTCAGACAGGAGAGGGAAAGGGAGGGGGAGAGAGGGGACGAAGAGGAAGAGTCATCAGCATGAGTGTGATGAGGAAGATGAGGACGAGCCTTCATCACTGAGGCGTCTGTGTCTCTTCAGCCTGGCGGAGAACATGAAGGACGTATGGACGCAGGACTACGCCAACAACTACATGGATCAATACTTCTTCCGATACATCATGGGGCCCTTCAGCCTACTGCGTACGTACCTCTGTATGTGTGTGTGTGTGTGTGTGTGTGTGTGTGTGTGTGTGTTATGCCGTAATACAGCTTCTACCACAGCGTTGTGAAATCAGTCGGTTTGTTAGTGAACGGTCTCCTGCAGGTGTGTTACGTTTACATTTACACCATTTGGCAGACGCCCTTATCCAGAGCGAGTTACAGAAGTGCTCTGAGGTCATGATCAACAAATACATCCTGATGCTACCAGTTCACAAGGTCCTGGACTAAGAGTACCATCAGTCTAAAGTGCTAATTTAAGAACTTTAGGATTAGGTAGGTCTTTAGACGTGTTTTCAAGACCACCAGTGACCTCAGCTGTTCGGATGTCTAGGGAAAGTTCATTCCACCACCTGTAGGTGCCAGAATAGAACAAATAAGATGCATGTCTTCCTTGTACCCTGAGAAATGGTGGGACCAATCGAGCGGTGCTAGAGGATCGGAGGGAGCGTGGTGCAGTGCAGGGTGTGAGAAGTGCTTGTAGGTAAGTGGGTGCTGGTTCGTTTTTGGCTTTGTAGGCAATCATCAGTGTTTTAAATCTAATACGGGGAAGCTACAGGAAGCCAGCGGAGGGAGCGTCGCAATGGGGTGGTGGTGTGGGAGAACTTGAGAAGGTTGAAAACAAGTCTGGATCAGTTTAATGGCGCTCGGAGTCAGACCTGCCAGGAGCGAGAGGCAGTAGTCCAGTCTCGGGGACTGAACGAGCACCTGAGTGGCCTGTGTGGATAGAAATGGACGTCCAATCCTTCTGATGTTGAAAAGGAGAAATTCAACAGTGTAACGGTTTCCCCACAGCTTTTTTGTTGTTGTTGTTGTTGTTGTTGTTGTTGTTGTTGTTGTTTACAGCAGGAGATCTGATCGAGGAGCTGATGTGTGTTCTGTCTCAGAGGAAGCTGCTGTCTCGTGCAGCTCTGCATCTCCTCCTGCTGCCACAACTACACACACTCTCACTGTCACAGTCCGGTAACCTCGTCACCGCCAACCTGTGCAGCCTGATTACTGTGCGCTGTCAGGTAACACACACACACACACACGCACACACTCTCGTAACCAAATTCCTGACAGTCACGTTTGCAGAATACAGACTGTATTTGTATAATGTTGTCATACATATCTGCAGAATCAGTTTGTCCTCTGATGTCTCTCCGTCTCCGTCCTGTCCTCAGTCTCTGAAGTGTTTAGATCTGAGTGGAGCGCAGAACGTCTCCTCTGCTGCTCTGTGTTCTCTCCTCAGCGACCTGTCCTGCCTTCACTCTCTCTCTCTGGCTGGAACGCTGTGCGACCGTGCTGTGATTGCTACGGTGGCCCGGCGGTGCTCGCTTCTTCAGCACCTGGATGTTTCCCGCTGCCTCCACCTGCCCCCGGCTGCCCTGTTGATCCTGGCGCTGCAAGGACCTAAACGTCTCGCCAGCTTGCTGGCTCTGGACATCGGTTTAGGAGAGCACGAGGATGATGGACCGGCTTCGGCTGCCTTCCTCCTGCTCGGCGTGTCCGGTCTGCAGCGCCTGGCGATCGAGGGTCTCGGACACGCTTGTGCGATCATCCAGAATCGGGATTTCGCTGTGACGGATGAGTTTACCGCCCGAGAGGGCGTGCCGTGTCTTGGTGAATTATGGGATGCAAGAGTTCAGGAAAAAGAAGTGAGAGAGGATGAGGAGGATAGATTCACTTTGGAGGAGAAAATGGACAGATCCTTGAGTTTGGATGAAGGCAGAAGAACAGATGCACCAAGGGGACGTTTTAAATTACGCCTCCGAGAGGTACATGGACTGACCCTTGACAGTCTGGATGCTGTCAGCAACGTGTGCCCTGATGTTCGTGCTGTATCTCTAAACTGCCATGATGATGATGATGATGATGATGATGATGAAGGTTCCTCCCAGAGCATACGTTTGACTCGGGGCTTGGCTCGGTGGTCAGGTCAGCTGCACTTCCTCTCCCTGCAGTTCTCCGGCCTGCTCTCAGAACTGGTTCCTCGTCTGCAGGTTTCCGGGTCTTGTCTCCTCTCCCTCACACTGGAGGGCGTCCAAGCCGACGGGAACCTGCCTCTCATTGCACTCCTGCGTGCCTGCCCTAAACTCGCCTCTCTCGCACTCCACATCGACCCTCCACGTTCCAACCAAGAAGAGGATAACGATGACAATGAAGACGTAGAAGACTGGGATTTACCGTGTCTTCCACACCTCCGCACTTTAACACTAATGTAAGCAGAAACAAAATGTGTATGACTACAGCCAGCATTTTATTCATTTTGTGTCTTTTCTGATCGTATACACGTACGTCGGTGCGTATTAACTCACCATTTTTTTTCACCTTATTTCCAGGTTCTCCTTGGAGGAGAAGCCTGTGCTGTGCTGGACGTCCCTGAAGGGGGTGCTGTGGTCCTTGCTGAAAGGCTCCGTGCAGCTCCACACGCTGTCTCTGATCGCCACTCCGTGTCGCCTGGATCCGGTGTTCAGACTGGTCCTGGATCGCGACGCCGAACCGCTGCGACGTCTCAGACGTGTCAGCCTGCAGCGCTCCGACGTCACCATGGAGACAGCGACGCGACTCGTGGACTCCTGCCGTCGCTTGATCAGTCTGGATGTGAGCAGCTGCTGGTCTCTGACTCGGAGCAACGTCACTAAATTATAGAGCCTAGCCAGGAGGAGGCGCCGTCAACTCCACATCACATGGACATGAGGTGGAGAGGAAGTGCATTATTTATATATAAATAAATGATCAGGGTTTACCAGTGAAGTCAGGATTTAAATCAGTTCTTTTTAAATGTTTGTTGTTTACTGGTTTGAGCTGTCTGTCTTTTTAAAGATACCAGACACTACTATTTTATTCATGAAGTATAACACTGTTATCTCTTCTCAGATTCAGTGTGTGTAACTGTTTACAGTCGGCCATGATGACATATCTGTGCACTTTTGACTTTAATATATCATGAATTGATAAGATTTTCAATTTTAAGATTGGTCTTGCATTTGCTTCTTTGACACTTTTTTTGTCACGACGGAGTGTCTAAAGTTGAAAACGTTTCACAGGGTTCCTACAAGGTGCCCGAATATGGCTTTTCGAAATTTAAGTACTGGAAAACCTTGATAATTGACATTTTTTAAATCTTATGGTGCTTATTAAGTGCTTGAGTTATAAAACGTAAAAAAATTATGAAATCGCTAAAAACTTTAAAGTGTTTATTTTTCGATAGAACCCGAATACAACGAATACATCCTTTCAATCAAAATATGACGTGCTGCTGCAGCAGTTGCTGAAATTACAAATGCTTTGGTATTCTCATGTTTATTTCTTTTATTTGCATTGGGACAACAACAGCAAAAAAAGCCAAATCTGAGATTTGGTGACGGATAGTGCGAGCTGAAACCAAAGGTCAGCTTGAATTTGTTTGACCTTGATTGAGGTTCTTTATCTACAACAACAACAACAAAACGGGACCAGAACTAACTGCACTGCTTATTTGGCCTTTTTTGCCATTGAGTGGACTAATAGAAATACCAGCCAGGTCTCTCAGGAGCCTTTTACACACATTTAGACTGTATCGTCACTCACTGGCAATGTTCCTTATACCACAGCGCTGTTGCATACTGAAGTATAATCTGTATATTAGAGTAGTAGGCAGGCTGTCTAACACACCAGTCCTTCTAGCCAGTGTATATGCACTGAACTGGGATGATGGCACAGTTGAACACATTTCTTTGTCTACTCTGCATGTGTTATTATAATGGTGCAGTTTTGTTGGTCCTGTCTTCCTTTTAATTTTCCGTTACAATAAATAAATGAAAAGACTCTGATTTAGACTGCTTTGTTTCAAATTCATAGTTTTTTTATTTATTTGTCAAGCTAATCTCGGTCTCTCTTCCATGTAATGCTTTCCACTGGTGTTCACACAAGGCCTCTGTGGCAGCTTCCCAGGCCGAAAGATTCCCTGATATGGAGCTGATATCACACAAGAAAATCAAAGTTCAATATCAGAATCACGCATAAGTCAGATACGTTTCTGTTTTCAGCAAACTCCACCCACTGTCTGAGGTAGGACGTACCGATTTCACAGTAACGTGGCATGGTGCACAGTCCAGTGGTCTTACACGACTCCAGCTGGGTCGAGTGGGACGTCAATGAGTCCAGCTGCAAAATCCCGTTTTATCCGCTACAGCTGAGTGCAGAGTTACACACATGATGCATGATTCGATTACAACGTGTTAATTCCAGGAAAATGCTGTTACTGTGCAGCGTATCCATACCAAGATCATCTCCCATCTTAATCACAGCCTCTCTGTGCTCATCATCTGGTGCAGGTCCAAAGGAGAACACAAGTTGTGCCAGAGGAAGACACCAGTCCAGGTTCATTCTGAGCTGTAGCAGAAACTGTCATGTTAGTCCACATGATACTGGCAAAAACAATGAGAAATTACACAATCATATACAGACAGCTGCTGGTACTGATGTGTGATGTACTAACTTCTGATTTCTTCTTCCTAAGCAATCTGTAGCCCTTGAAGAGGAGAGTGGCGACTTCACACATCATTTTCTGTAAAAGAAATATCATTAAGTAACATGTCTATTGTAGGTGTTGGGGATGTAACTGAATACATGAGTACATGATTCAGAATGAACACGTCATGTGATCTAAACAGATACGAATAGGAGGAGCACTATTCCGTGTCAGTGGCGTTGCATTACACCCCTACTATATTTACTCCTTCATGTGCATATTATAATTGAGAGAATATTTACTTTCATGAAAAACCAAAAAAATTCCCACACGTAATGAACTATGAGATGTACTCCATTTCGACAGCAGAACAATTCCATAATCTGCCAGAAGAAATATTCCTCAGCTTGGCCACATTCATCGATTTCTTGGAGACACTCCTGTGCTCTAAGCAGGATATACCGCATCAGGTCCTCCTTCAGCATCCTAGTGCTGCAACAGATGTTAGAACAACTGGTTTATGTGGATTTCTGTGCACACATATTAAACTCCAGGAGATACGGTCTAAAACATTACTGTTTAAAATGAACGAGTGCTATATGAGAGGGAAAAGAGGGTCTCACCACATAAGAGGACCAGGAAATTGAGGCTTCTGATCAGGTTGTTCAGGCTGATTCATGATGTCCTTCCCTGGAGTCAAAACACCTCAGTTAGATCTACAGAGTAATTACACGACTCTATGCTCATATAAATTTTATTCGTTTTACACTACTGTAACTGTTAAGTTCCTCAGGACTTAACACTGGGCCTAAAATGATCACTTTTATGTCCATTTATTATCTGTAGTCTATAAAATGTTGTCATATATCATGTATCAGTTAATCTGAAGCTCTGGGATTTGAGGCAGACTCTAAAATCTCAAATTCTCCACAGACTGTATGTTCACTCAATATTATTTTACTTCTAAACTGCACGGTGTGTGTGTGTGTGTGTGTGTGTGTGTGTGTGTGTGTGAGAGAGAGAGAGTCCTACCTGGACCTGCTCCAGGATAGGATGTCATATAGCCGTAAGGTTTCAGGATTTCAGGATTTTCAGTCAAAAACTGTGGAACATTAGTGATTTATTTGGTTATTTCATCTCATTGAGTTTTCCTAGCTCTAAAACACAAACATAACTCACTGTTCAACAGGAGAGGTAAAGTCACACCAGCTCTCAGCACCAGAGGTCGCTGTCACCACAATGTAAATCAGTTTGTTAAAAAGTCTGTGAGGATGAATATTATTGTGTATGGTGGTCATCCTCCATTTCATAATCATCCTCCATTTTCTTTCATGTTACACTCGCTCTATGAGTTATTAGGAAATGTCACAAAATGGCGGTGGGGCCGCGGATCGGGGAATCACAGTCCTGCTTTAAACACCGCTGTGAGAGCTTTTCTGTCCTGATTCTTTTACTTAACCTCTGTTTATCTAGAAGGGTTTGAACGTTTTGATTGTTTGCTATAAGTTTAGCCTGTTCTTGGTTTAAATGATGATGAGAGCTGGGTGTTATCTAATCTACACCAGAGGTGTCCAAACTGCAGCCCGTGGTCCATTTTTAATTGACTCGCAGCAAATTCTAAAAATATAATGGAATATGGGCCTCACATGAAACTTGCACTTGACTGTATTGTACTTCTCAATTTTAACGGTAGGTGGAGCTACTGTCTTGAAGAAGGCAGCTTATCCACAAAACAAGGATAATCAAAGAAAATCTTGCCAGGATTGACTAAAAATGGCAGAACCAAAGAAACGCAAGATAGCAAGTGAGTGCAGAAAATTCCAGACACGATGGAAAAAATGAATATTTCTTCATAGAAGTGAAGGGGAAGTGTGTCTGTTTGATTTGCAATTAAACTGTTGCAGTGATGAAAGAGTATAATGTACGCAGACACTGTGAAACCAAACATCTGACCTACACTGGTGTCGAGCGACAAGAGAAAGGTGAGCAAATGGCAGCTAGCCTGCTAGCTCAACAACAGTATTTTTCCTGTGCTAACAAAATACAAGAAAATGCCACAATAGCCAGCTATGAGGTAGCTCAAATCGTTACCCGACATGGGAAACCTTTCTCAGATGGGGACTTCATAAAACGGTGCCTTATTAAATTCACAGGAATAATGTCCCCAGAAAAGATGCAGGAAGTCAACATGTGAGAATGTCCAGAAACACAGTTGTGTAGAGTTGTGTAAATGGAACAAGCTGTGTGGAGTTACAATGGATGGGGCTCCAGCTATGACACGCGAGTGCAAAGGAATGGCCTCTAGTGTTAAAATGCACTGTATCATCCACCAAGAAGCCCTCTGTGCAAAGACAGTCCAGCTTGAGGATGTGATGAACACTGTTGTGAAAACTGTCAATGTAATTCGAGCACGAGGGCTGTACCACAGAGAATTTCAAGCTTTTCTGTCTGATGTTGATGCTGAATACGGGGACCTATTGTTGTTGTTTTTTAACTCACCTATAGTGGGAATATTTTTGCAGCAACACTGTTCCCACTATAGGGAAGTTTAAAAAATATTACACAGTGTTCATGCATTAATAAGCTTAATTATATAATAAATTCAGTCAATTGAAGGTTTCTAACATTAACATTTTATAACAAACATTGATGTTAACAAGCCCTATAACTTATTTGTATAATAAGCTTAAATATAGCCATCCCCCTTTCCCTCTAATTTTTACCACTTTATACAGGGCTGTGAAGGGGGATCACCATCCTGACTAAGAAGCAATCTGAGGTTGCTGTTTTGAGAATGAACTGCCAACCCTTTTTGTAACAAAAATATGAAAACCCATTAATGGAATGTTGTGATGTAGACTGTTTTTTCTTCTTCAAGCATATTCAGTTAGCAAGCATAATTTACCTACATTTGATTGATATTGCTAACTTTAATACACTAGAGGTGAGGCGATATACTTCACCTCTAGTGAGTGGCCCAGCCCTTCGTATATTTTTCTGTATGTGGCCCTCAGTGAAAAAAGTTTGGACACCTCTGATCTAGTAAATTGTGCTCCACACTGACACTCAGCGTCGACGCCGTGAAACAGCAGTTGAAGAGTTTCAGCATATTTCAATACATGTTCAGTTATATCCGCAGTCCTATACTAGCTTTATATATAGTTTATAATCAGACAACCTACTTTTCTCTAGAAGAGTTTAGTCCACTTACCTGTAGTGTGCGATATGAGTAAATGAGTACAACAGCTCCGTTTATTCTGTATTCCGTGTCGCTAAGGAACCCTCGATGGGACGTCATAGTCGGAGACCAAACAAGGTTATGGTCGAAGCACGTCCAAAAAAACCCAGGTGTAATGTAAATAATAATAATGATTTTCTGGGATTTTTTGTTGTTGTTTGTTTTAATATTAGGCCTAGTGTTATTACCTGAAATGTTCTGCATGCACACTATACTTACCTAGGAACCCCCTAAAAAATTAAGACTGAGACCCAAACCCTTTACATTAAATTGTGATTTTTTAATAAACGAGCACTAAGATGGTTCTGCATTTTGGGAGCTTCATGCTGACGTGAGATCAGAAACAAACTAGGTATTTCAGTAACAGTTAAAAAGGCACAGTCTCATGATGGATAGAGGCAAAGTGTTCTTCCAAGACCTTCACAACAACATTGTTGAGCAACATAGCAATGGCACTGGACACTGATGGATTTCTCAACTCCTAAATTCCTAAATGTTCCTATAAACATCATCATGGCCATTATCTGCAAGTTGAAGGAACAGCATTCAACCATCAACCGGCCACACACAGGATCTCCTCACAAGATTTCCAACTGGGCAGTCAGAAAGTCAGTCAGATGCTCTAGAAAAAACTGGAAGCAGTGGGTACAGCTGTCACAGAAAACATTAGGTAATGTACTCTACCTCCAGGTCTCCATTCCTGATCACAACAGAAGACTCCATTACTGAAGAAAATGCATTTTGAAGATTGTTTGAAGTTTGCTACAGAACATTTGTAGAAGTCTGAAGGTCCCAGATAACTGGGAGAATGAAGTGTGGTCAGATGAGACAAAAATCTAAATTTTGACAGACCATGTTTGCTTCTGTATCTGACCCTAAAAATGCTAGTCTGGAGCTGTGATGCACCAGTTACTGTGTGTGGCTACAAGGAGGCCTAACAAGAACCCAACCATTGCCCCTTATGGGTTAGTCTGGGAAGACAAAAGGCCAGGGGGAACACTCTGAAAGAATAGCAATGCAGGAACAGCACACACGGACAGATCACACTCCTTATCCCCTAGCAGGAAAGGTCCTAGAAATGAGAGAGCTCCTCTGGTTGCTGCTGAGTTTAGGCAGTACATCATTGTCATTGCTGCCCTGAATGAAAGCAGGATCTTTTAGGATGAAGGTTTCCTGCTCTGAGCATGACCAGGGCATCACTAACAGTAAGGTTTTTATTTTTTTTACTTTGAACTTTCAGAATGTTTAGTGATTTAAGTGGTTTATTAAATTGTCTTACCTTTAGGATATTTTCAGTCGTTTAAATGGCCTCAGTCTTAGACTTCAATGCAAATTATTAGTGGTGTTTTGTGTCCAAAGCAAAATATAAGCTAAAATTAAGAAACTGGACTTATACAACAGACATATTCACCAAGATAAACTACGAAGCATTTGAGAATCTGTCCAATTTTCTGTCTAAAGAAGACATGTCCCTCCCAGCCGCTGTCACAAAGGTGATTTCAGACCAACTGCAAAGTTTGCAATAAAAAGTTGCATGACTATTTTTCAGCTCCAGATGTTCAGTTTAGTTGGATTGAAACCCCCTTTGTAAATCTGTGTGAAAGAGCCGTCACCAGTTTGAGCACAATACAGAAAGACATTCTTATTAAACTATCTTGTGAGAGTGCTTTTAATCTGAAAATTCTTTCCACAGAAATCCTTAACAAATATATTCAGAATGTTATGTCATAGTCTCAGAGCTTTTGGACAAAGCAGTAAGATTTCTGATGCAGTTTCCAACAGCGTATCTTTGTGAAACTGGATTTTCTATGTCCGTGCCACTCAAAACAAAATGCAGGAATAGCCCAAAGTTTGTCCCAGAGCTCCATTTGCAGCTTTCTTCCCTTCAGCCTGACACCCAGCACTTTATATCCACCAAACAACATCATCTCTCTCGTTAGGTGAGTCAGAAATATTTAACATTGTGTGTTTAATAGCTGTGTTTAGTGAATTATACACTCACACATACCGGGAACCCTTTCATATAGGCGAGTTACTTTTGTAACTTAATTACTAAACATATAGCTTAAAGCATATGGTGGGCTTCAGCATTCAAAGCATTGGATGTTCCCTGGACACAGTGTGTACATCAGTGTGAAATGGAAGCTATCTGACCAAACTCAGTTACCGGGCTAGAAGGGCCTTGGTCAGGGAGGTGACCAAGAACCCAATGGCCACTTTAACAGCACTTCAGAATTCTTCCTTGGAGATGGGAGAACCTGATGGAAAGGAAAACCATCTTATAAAGACAAGCATGAAGAGATTCTCAGGTCTGATGTGAAAAAACTCTTTGGGCCAAACTCCAAGTACTACGTCCTGTGAAAACCAGGTGCTACTCATCAACATGACTACATGCAAAAGGGGTGTGTCTCAGCAGCAGGGACAGGAAGTCTGTTTCTTCAGAAGTCTGAAGAAAACCTGCCTCAGGGTGAACACAACCTCAGACCAGGGTGAAGGTTCACCTTTCAGCAAGTCTCTGAATGTCCTTGAGCCAAAACCCAGCTTTGAACCCTGCAGAACATGTGTAGAGGGAGCTGAGGATGTCCGTTAACAGTTATTTGATTGAGCTTAAGAGGATCTGCCAGGAGGAATGGGAGAAATCACCCAGGTCCATGTGTGCAAAAGCTGTAACTGTTTCTAAAGGTGATTCTACAAAATACTGAATGAAGAGTCTGAATAATTGTCTAAATAAGAGATGTTATTTTAAGAAATTGAATAAAGCTGCAAAACAAAAATTCTAATACCTTTTTTCTTCACTAAGGATTTTATATACTTTGTCATTATGGGATATTTTGTGTTGATTAATGGATAAAAAAGTAAATGTAAACAGTTTTAAATTTAATTTGAGTTATTTAGTTATTAATCTACAAGTTATTTTAAAAGTGAATGTGATCTGAATATTTATTTTCTGAACACACTGTACATGCATTTTTGAGCGCAATAATAAAAGTATTTTATAGCCAGCTACATTTTTTTTCTCTTTAGTCGTTTCAACGGTTTTGTAGTCACGTGAAGTCATCTCTTAAACCACAGTCTTATCTCAGACACATGCAGCACCTGTCCATTTTTATCGTTTGAATAGTTTCCAACCACAGACCTGACACTGGGTACATTTGCACGCATGATGCTCGCTGTGAGAACTGACACCGGTCTCATCTGTGGTTCATCTGCTTCTGACCGCTGGCTGCTTTCACACACAAATTTTTCCACTATTCAATTTTCCAAAAAAAGAAGCTTGAAAGATTCTGTTCGTTATTATTTTGTTAAAATGATGTTTGAAGGGCGATTGCTGTCCAGCATTTATAGAGCAGTTCACACTCCTGATAATCATATATCAAACAGATATATCACACTCATTCTCCAGATCAGGCATGTTAAAATGGATAAAATACTTACATTAGTTTGTATAATGAAATAAAAAGAGGTCACTGTACGGAACTACAATAAACATTTGGCACAAGGCTTTTCCCCTATAATACACTCGAGTGAGAGCACAGCACTGCAAACCAAATGAATATTCTGAATAAAAGTCTTTCATAAAACCAGAAATGAAAAGCTGTGTTGGTGATTGAAAAAGTAAACACTTTATCCTGGATCAAACCCCGGACCCAGGAGCTGTGAGGTGACAACGCTTCCTGCTGTACCATCATGCTCTGAAATAATTCCTATTATAAATATCAAATAATAACTGGAATATAGAATACTTGTCCCCACAGGGTACTTACACATTCTACCATATAAAAATAAACTAGTGTACATTCTTAAAACACACGAATACATTATAATGTATCAGAAGTAAACTGTACATCTCTGAATTATACATTAGTGTGTTTATAGTAAAATTAGTGGATTTGAAGGAACATCATTAAGTCAGCTGACCTTCTACTGAAATGTTAGGTGAGATAATAAGATTTATTTTAGATCTTTTTTTTTCTTCTTGTGGGTCTTTTGTTTTTTTTTGGTTTTTTTTCAAAGTGCTTTAGGCTGCATAAACATCCACACCCCTACACACAGATAAAGCCGCATTCGATTTGACCAACAGATCATTTCCTCTTTGTCTCTCGGCTGATACACAATGGTTCAGTTTAAAACTCTGCCTGTGTTTCTCTGTGCCATGGGTAAGTGGTCATCATCTTAATGGTCGCTTTACTAAATTGTTATTATATTTGTAATATAAATACATTATTCATTACATGCTCGTGTAACTGACAAATTTAATTATTCAGAAAACTGCAAATTTCCATAAAAGAAAAAAGTCTGTCCATCTCTGATGAATTTTTTTTTACTGAGAATTTAACTTTCTTCAAGGTCAACACGAAACACAGAAGATCAGATCCTTAAAAAAAACCCTCATGTTTTTCCTGTATATATTAAAGTTATTTATAAGGGTTTTTTAAATGTTATATTTTGTGTTCTATGGGCTGCAGGTTTTATCTCAGAGACTCTGTGCTCTTCATCTTTGGAGGCAGAAGCTGGAGATAACGTCACTCTTTGGTGCCAACATGGTCTGACTAAAACAGGTTTCATCTTCTGGTTTAAACACACAAGTGATTCAGTTCCACTTCGTCTTGGGTGTAAAAAGTTTAGGACATCAGCTCCATCAGAAAACTGTTACTTCTTTACTGAAAGTGAGAGAATAGTGATGTCTGTTCATGGCAAGAGCACGTCTCTCACAATCACTGCAGTAACCGTCTCTGATACAGGACTGTATTACTGCAGCTTCAGTGATCAAATGATCTTCAGCAACTCGACCTCTTTACAAGTGAAAGGTAAATTTATACAAAGTGAATAGTTTCAGTAAACACTGATTGAGATGACTGAGATTGTAAAAATAATGTTTCTTTTTCAGGTGTAAATAAAACATTTTCTGAGGATAAAGCTACAGGTTTGCTGTTTTTTCCTCACAAAGACTTCTGTACATTTTAAATTAAAATATGATGCAGGTTTAGGGATCAAAATGTTTTCTTTAATATTTTTCTCCAAGGTTCAGACTCTTCTGCTGTGTTCTTCATGCTGACTGCAGTGTTTGGTGCAGTGATTGTGATTCTTCTCAGTGTCCTGATCTTCATCATAGTGAAGAACAGAAAAACTCTTAGAGGTAAATTACTACTCCAATAATAATAATAATAATAATAATAATAATAATAATAATAATAATAATGCTTTCTTTGTGGTGCATTAGGTGCTGAAGCAGAAGATATTGAGGTAAATTTGAGACTAATTTACACACACACACACACACACACACACACACACACTGACCTCCAAAATGATGAACCCTGGTTTAATTTGTAACCGAAATCAAAAAATCATTTGGTGTTTGTTTGTTTGTTTTTTTTTTGTACTGATGAAGAATTTTATTAACCTGTCAGTAAAAATCTTTTATTTGTATACAAACAAAAAAAAATTACAGCAACAAGATGTTTAGTGTTTTGGGTAAATTTTAAAATATTAATAATGAAATATAATAATAATGTTAAATCTTTTAAGCAGCTCTTGGAACTTATCAGTTGTAATATTCAGCATCTATACATGATCCAGTCATTTCCTCTTGTTCACATCGTTTCTGCTTTAACCCGACGCTGCCTTCTTCTAATAAAGACTGGAACTTCAGAGGTTCATGATAAAAAGATCCTTCCAAATATTTTTCTATTCTCTTGTTAGAACCACATTTTGCTTTTAACATTTTGGTATTTTTGTAGACATAAGTTTTAAAATAGAAATACCCTTTCCTTTGTTCATTAAAAAACAGAGGGTGAACTTTAAAAAAATAAATACAAAATGTAATCCATGAAAGTCTGATGAATATTTGTTGGTGTGTTCCAGCTCTGTGTAAAAAACAAAAAACAAGATGATCTTAATTCTGGTCATTTCTAAAGAAATTATATAACCAAACTGTTTAAGCACACAACTGAAAACCATTAACCAAAAATTACAATAGCAAAAAATATATAGTTTGCAGATAATTCATACATTTAATAAATAAAAATAGTATCAGTTTTTAAACTGTTTAAAAAAATAAACTGATAAAAAAAATCAGAGGTACTCAAACATTTCTCAGACATACATGTTTAATTTTTATTTGTTTTTTTTTTAAATAATGAATATAATCTAGCTATTAAAATATTAGGCTCATTAAATACAAGTATATTTTCTCTATTTATTGGTCATATAGATTTTTATCATTAATAATTTCACTGACAGAACATTAGGTCAATATCAAGTTGATATTATTTATAGACTACTTGTTTTTGAGTTATTGGTATTTGAGGTTTGGATCAATAAATTTAATTCAAGTGACCAAATACTTCAATTATAGCTAAGTAACTAACTAACTAACTAACTAACTAACATAATAGTAATAAAAGTAATAATTATAATAACTGATAAATAAAGGAATATTGAAAACACACATGCTTTCCTGTGGTTCAGGAAGAAATCCTCAAGGTTCTCAGAAAATTAGGCTCTGATTATTATTTTTATTTTTATTTTTTATGTCATCCCTGTGTATCTTCTTTGTTCCTGCAGGATCCTGACTCGGACTCTGTGAATTACGCTGCACTACAGTTCTCAAAGAAAAAAACCAACAGAACCAAGAGACACGATGAAAATATGGACCCACATGTTATATATTCTTCAGTTGGACAGAGTAATGTGTGTACATAATGTCATATATCATTTACTGTTTACTTAATATGAAACAGATGTTTCTACAGGTCCGTGGTTGGAAGAACTATAGCATTTGTAACATCACAGTTACATAACATAACATAATATAATATAACATAAATATAATATGGAGGAGCATGGTGGCTTAGTGGTTGAGGGTTCGATTCCTGCTGCGTCCCTGTGTGTGCATGCTCTCCACATGCTTTGGGGGTTTCTCAGTTTGTTTATAAAATATTCAAGTGTAAATAGATACATGTCTTTATTTCTTGCTTGTTTCAAAGAAAAGAACTGTTTTTTAGAGTCTTTGATAATAAAAACTGCTCTTTGTATTAAATACTAATGATATTGTGTTTAAAAAAATTATCCTCATGTCCCATAAAGTTCATCTAGTCATCTTGCCAATGAAGCATAAATATTTGCTAATCCATCTGTTGTGGATCCAAGTAGCATCTCAGGAGTCTGAAATGGTTTATTACATTTCTGGATCTGGAAGGAGGGGGGGTAGCGGGGGCATTTTTTGGAACTGTAACGTTTTCTGTCACTTTTTACTATCATCCCATCATATCATCTAAAAAGATATCTCTATGAAAAAGCTTAAAATCTTAAAATCAAAGCAAACATGAAGAAATAGCGAAAACAGGTCAAATCTCTATCAGATTCTCTACTGTAGATTTTCTTGTGATACTTTTAAAGTGGAACACTTTCTCTCTCTTTAACCAGGAAAGATGTACATATTTTTATCTTTAGTTTTGCTTGTAATATTATATGCATGAAAATCTTTTTTATGTAAAAAGGTGTGAATATATATGTATTACGGCCCATGACCCTACTCTGTAGGCTGCTTTTTTGGACATTCCATGAAGTGCTATCATCTTAAGATGTTATTCTTCTCTCCTCCTGCTATCTTCTACAGCTCCACTCTTCCTCTCCTCACTGCACTGATCTACACTTCTCTAACTTCTCTCTCTGAAATACATATAAAGTGTCATGTATTATTACAACTATTATGAGAATATATCCATTAAAATGTATACTAATTAATCATTATTTCAGTGCTTGAAAAGCTCTGTATTATTATTCCTCATACTGCCTCTTGTTAGGGGTCCAACACCAATGGTGCTTGAACCCTATAGTCATTGTTAGGATTTTTCTTTCTTTCTTTCATTCTTTCTTTCTTTCTTTCTTTCTTTTTTCTTTCTTCTTCTGCCTTAAAACATATTGTGTGTACCAAACTGTAAGTCATTCAGACATGAAACTTGGTCAACAGGTAGTGTTTCTTCCTACTACTCAAGCAAATGAGATGCGGCAGTGGCAGTGGTGGCACTAAAGCACTGGTTTTTATGTTTTGGTCAATATCACATGAACTGAGAGAACTAATCATATGTTGTTGTTTTTTTTTTTTTTTTACCTATCTTTACAAATTTGGTGTCAAACTACTAGGGGGATGTGAAAAAGATAGACAAAATGTTGTCTACATATTATATCAGTTGTAGAAAGTGACACATATAGCTTTTATAGATTTACCTTTTGTGTGACATGAAGTTTGGATGATAAAAATTCCTGATTAATGCCCAATTTGACCCCTGCATTTAAAACTTCATGCTGCACCAGTGCCATCATCTTACCACCACTGATAATGACGATTAAATTTCCATATCCGATGTGATCATGTTACACTCTGCCTGTTACAGCAGTCACAAATGGAGCTCAATAAAATATATATAATAAAATATTGACTGAATTATTCATTTCTACAACTTGTCATATTGTATGTGGAAATATTACTGTGTACAGGAAGAAGTGTGAGCTTGTGATACAGTAAACAAGGTGTGCTTCTGTTACTTTGTAATGGGGAAATTTCAAGATTTTTTTTTTATTAGGCCTCAGCATAGACAACAACAACAACATATTATTATTATTATTATTATTATTATTATTGTTGTTGTTGTTGTTGTTGTTGTTGTTATTAATATTATTATTTATTAATATTCGTAGTAGTAGTAGTATTGTTATACATTAGCTGCTGATGGCAGAGCAAGCAATGAATAAAAACATAAAAACATTAATTTTTATTAATAATTTGAAGGTGTTACGTATCCTAGCAATAGCAGTATTAATTATACAGTGAATATGGCGGTACAGTTTTGAATAATTATGTTTTTACATTATTCTGGGGGCAATAGTTCATAGTATCGCCACATTTCGGATCTTTACTCTGGATGGTTTCATCAATAAACAGTCTGTAATATTGCTGTAAACAACGGCACCACACCCCTTCACACACCCCATGAATAATATGTAGTTTCAGAGTCTTATAAAACATCACTGGTCCACGCCCAATTCTCCAGCTCTAACAGAACAGTCCCGTGATACACTGCAGACCGAAGCAGCCAATCAGATCAAACGCAGGAAGTCACGTGACCTTTCTGGATACATTTTATTTTTAGACACTCACAGCAGCAGTTTCGAAAACTCGGTATCAGAAGTGAAAGTTGGAGTTTTATTTAGTTTTAATCGCTAATCCTGCTCTGTGATAAATACTGAGTAATGTTTACTCTCCGGTGTGTCCGCGCCTGTATAAAGGACTTCACCTCATTTTATTAGTTAAAGTCTACACTGTAAGATGTTAAAACTTCTTCTGTTTCTCACATTTTCTCCTCTTTCATCTGCAGGTGAGTTTAGAAATGTAAACTATCTAATAATTAAAGTTATAATCTGTGAATGTTTTCAGTATTGATAGACTGTGACTGTAAATGAGGTGAAATAAGGAAGTTTGATGCGGAAGTGTGTTTATCCGTGTTATTATAAGTCTTTACACGGTGATTTACAGAAGCACACATTTGTGTTAATTTTAATTCTATTTATATAATACACATTTTATCTGATTAGTATAAGATTTTTTTTGTTCGAGGTAACGCTAATTTTTACATTTTATGATTGTAGTTAAACATCTACAAAATGGCGGCTTTAACACTGAGGGAGGTCATTTCCCGTGTAGCTTTCATTTACGCATCTTCATACTCGCATACATTTGCACATGCTTTCGTTTTTGTTTTGTTTTTTACTTATATATATATATATACATGCTTTTGTTTTTGTTTTGTTATATATATATATATATATATATATATATATATATATATATATATATAACACATTAATTACCCAGAGAAATTGTGTAAATGTTTTCCGCTTGTTTTATTGGTGAATGTTGATCCTGTTATAGTGAATAATATCTACAGTGTATGTGTATATTACTAATTAATATTCTTTTAGCAATACATTTTACTCCTTTATTTACTGCAGATATACTTTTAAAATGTCAGTAATATAAATTCCACATGATCAGTATTATACCCAGGCCTACTTATTTCACTTTTACTGACTGTATATTTTATAGACCTGGAATTAAAATCTAATTCTATTCATGCTGTTGTAATTACTCACATGGGTTAATGGTAATCATGTCAGTATTTTTTGACTGAAGTCTTAAACTGCTACAAAGTTATGGAGGAAATGATGTTGAAGTTCTTGAGAATCTTTAAAGCCAGAAGACTGTACCATGACTGGGATTTCAGTATGATCGCTGGCTTCACTGAAACATTCACACGCTGGTTTATTGATATCACGACGTGGGTTAACAACTTGTTCAAGAGCCAGGATTTCCTCAACAACTCCTGCATGTGTTCATTTTATAAAGGGTGGAGCTCACACTGACTCTAATGTTTATTAGAAAAGCTGGAAATGGAGTGGATTAAGGTGGTGTTTTACAGCTGAAAAACAAACTATTACAATTAATTCCTGTAAAGAATTAAAATCTATAATAACAGCAAAAACAGTAAAATACTCAAAAAAAAAAAACAGCAATTGAGTATGCAAGAAACAATTTATATGTAAATTAATATTTTCATTGTTTATAATGATAATTGCTGATGTCAAGTTGACGACCATGATTAAAATAAGAAATCTAAGTAATATATAATTAATACATGTTTTAACCATTTTTGTTAAATTTTTTTAGACAGACATGCTGTACTTCAGATGGGACAATATAAACCAAAAATATCTAAAATATATAATTCATTCATTTAATTTATATAACATAGTAGAGCCGCAGTAGATCGCGTTTGAAAAACAGATCAAAGTTAACTGCAGCAGACACATGTTATAAAAAGAAAACGGAACGGAGAAACGCAGTAAGCTAACAGACTTGTTTAAAAGGACAGGGACAATTATGCACAAATGCATAAGCATTTGATGAAAACCACTACAGTGACTAAAAAATCTTTCACTGCTGCTGTTATCAACTGCCTTTAGATTTAGTGCTTGACTTTGTTCACACCGTTTTAATTTAACCTGTTTCTGTGGTAGCGCTATTTTAATCCATCAATATGCTGCGCAACCTGATGCTCGAGACAAAATACATCTAGTGTGACTGTCCCGAAGTTAGTAAACAAAGCTTTTTACACAATAGCATGGAATTAAACTAGACTATACCATTTTCACATGTTCATATAATGTGGATATACTCAGGTTTTTGCTTACCGTGCTGATGTTCCACCTTCGTCCATGACACCAACGTGTTTTCGTTTCATGTGCTCGTGCATCACTGTGGTACTCCCGTGCCACACAAGCTCAGCTTTGAAGAACATGCAACTTACCATCTTCTTTGCTGCATTTAATGTAAAATGATCCCATGCCTTAGATGACTTGGGACGCACACTTTTTTTTTTTGCCGCCAGGTTATGTTTTCTTTGCCATTTCGCACGTGTTTGCACCTGTGTTTTCATGAAAGCGACGACATAGGTAAACGCCCCCTGTGACGTCAGCAGACCAACTAACCGGTAATGACATTCGTTGCCAACGATTTTCATGATCGATTATTATCGATTAGTTGTTGCAGCCCTATATATATATATATATATATATATATATATATATATATATATATATATATATATATATATATATATATATATATATATATATACCAAAGTATCGGCCGATGAAGGCTATTTTTCCCACTATGGGCTATTGGCCGATAGTTTAAAAACATCCGATGATCAGGGCCGATTATATCCTGTCAATCAAATGAGGGCGGGAATACACATCGATTTTGTAAAGATGATGTCTCTTGTGTGGAATGATGACAAAACTGTAGTCTGTAACCTCTGCACTGCTAAAAATTATACATCGGATGCTGCAGCAGTGAAACAAATTATTATGAATGTTGACGATATTAGATGTTATGATTACTGGAATGCATGTGTGTGTGTGTGGTCGGGGGTCCGAGTCCACCTTTGTCGAGTTCGAGTCCAAAAGGGGCCGAGTTGGACTCAAGTCCGAGAACTTAATGTCAGAGTCAATACAGTAATAGGGTAATTAAATTGAAAAAAGATTTGAAATCGCAAGTGTAAACTCAACACTGAGCTGTAAAATTAATATTTTAATCTTCACAAACCCATTGCAACATAAATGTAACAACAAATTACCTCTATTACATCTCGCCATTGCCATTTAATATTTTCATTGCATATCATCTGCACCTTAACTAGTTTCCTATCAAAAATCGTTTCAATAAAAAAATGGATATAGAGGTATATGTAGAACTTTTATTATATTATGTGTAAGTGTATGGCTGCACAATTAATCGAATATCGATCGCGATTACGATTTTGACTACCCACGATTAAATGAACATGATCAACTGCGATATTGACATTTAAAGTTCGTCCTCCGCTAATAGAAAACTCTGCTGCAGATCAAATCAAGCGCTTCCTAAACTTACAGCCAATCACCATAGAGCGGCGCTGGGATGACGTCATTTTGTAGTGCCAAAACCTGAAACAGTGTTAGCATTTTAGCCCTCGAGCTGCCAGCTTCACTTCAAGCTTCAGCGCTTTGTGCGAGGAGAAATCATGACATTAACACGCTACAAGGTGGGTTTAATTCAAACTTATTTATTAAAAAATTCTTCACCAATCATAATCAAGATTAGCAACTGTTCCGTCTGTAAACATACAGTACACTGCCGCTCTCCTTCACTAACTCTAATTCACTTCATTTAAACTTTTGGTTGCCAGATATCACTATAAAAGTCAACTCCAGTTTCTATGTTTTGATTTAATCCCCCAAAACACAATATTATCAGCAGACATGGACACTGTACTGGGGGAACACATCTAAAACTGATAAACAAACAAAAATAAAACTACTAAAATGTAAAGACAGAAAATGTGCTTAGTTATAAATAAATCAATTAATATAAAAAATAGATATTATAATAACTTCATAAAATATAAATAAAATGAGAAATGAAATAATGTGTAATTACTATGGGTTGCATTTAATATCAATTTGACATTAATCTTAGTTCACTATTTCCTTAGAAAGCTATTAGCCTTTTTCCTAATATGGATCATTTTTGTGTTAGTCTACTTTTAAAAAGATTGGTATCTGGATTGGTATCGGCTGTAAAAATCCTGATCGGAGCGTCCCTAATGAACACCATTAAACTGAAGCGCTTTTCATCTGACGGGTAAATGAACTCACCCAATCACATCCTATATGAGATTATTCAGATATCTACACAATACACACAGAGCGGTTCGAGAACTGACTCCAGCCCAGAACCATAACAGTGGAAATGTCTAATAGTGTAGCTTTAAATATATTTAAGAGGAGCAGACTTCAAACACTGAACATTGAGGTTTATTGTATTTGTTTACAAGGTGAACAGGTTAACGGTTGTTTTTTGCATATAGGCTGTAAAATTAACTGAAAATATTACAGTTAGTTTATCAGAAGGTAAATTAATTTGTCATGGCTCACACTATGTTCCTAAATTCTATCATAATTGTCCAGCTCAAGTTTTCTCACGTCTATGTGTGTGTTATATTGTGGCACATTAACGTTACCATCTCTTTAAAAGCAAAAAAAAAAAAAAAAACCACAAAACTTGATCATAAACTTTCCAACTTGTAGATTTGTCAATTTATAGCATTTTCCAATTGTATTGTGTTTAAAAATAAAGATTGAGAGAGTTGTCGGAAGCATAGCAGTGGTGATATTGAAGTCATGTGACTGTCGTGTACTTTGTTTATAGCTTAACATTGGCTTTTTACTTCTGGCGAGTGTATTTAGGCTTCAGAATCTTATGAATGTTATCTTAATGAACGAAACGTGTAAGAATCATAAACTTTTGTTGGTCACAGAGTTTATTTTCTGCAATTATCCAAAAGCCAATGGTAAAGTTCTATTGGCTTTTTGTCGACGGAATCATGGTGGTGCTAACTTCTGGTGTAGCCTACAAAAATACCTCATCCCTGCAGGACTGATGACTTCCACATTAGTGTCAGACACTTGAGAAGGGGACACATCCCTCTCTCTTAATGTGGAGATAAAGTCCATCTCTACAGTGGGGAATTATTACATTTATGAAGGAGAAGATGCCAACGTGCATGTAACACCAGTCCCATTTACAAAGCGGCAGACTTTGTCAGGTTAATTTACATCGTGAGAAAACAGCTTTTGGTTATGTCAAGATCACGAGAACACAACAGAAAAAAAAATTAATAATGCATGGCCGCCTAGGGCTTCCATGCAAGTTTTTAGACTGCTGGCCTTTAAGACCCAATGCACGGATCCAATATACTGTACTGACACACCTCTGATTCTGTATGAATACTCTGCCAGACCTGCATTTTGACATGGTGTGTGTATTTATTTGACCGTCCAAGCCGCTTTACCGAGTCCATAAAGAGAACTCGGTTCGGTACTCACACGATGAGGCGGGTTTCTGTGTGCACACGCTTGAAGCATGCGCAATTAATTATTATTTTTGTCCCGTTTCTGCACGTGCAAGAACATATATTTTGAGCGGACAAAAAGCTGCACGCGTCACACAGTTGTGTTAGCGCTCACGTGCGCAGTAAACTACAACTGTGTGAGAAAAATAGATGTTCATGTGTGGAAAGGGGAGAATTCACACACTTGTTTTAAACCCTCATGCACGCAAGGGAAAATCTCTATTCTCTGCTCGCGCGAATAATTTTTCTTTTAGTCAGTAGTGGGCGGGGCTAACTGGCTTGACTGTAGCCTCGAATATCATTGGCTAACTAATTTTACCGGAAATCAGTTCTGATTGGCTGCCTGCCACTGTGGAGAACCATTAGTGAAGTTACCCGTTCTTCATGAGAGACACGACTTCATCCCCGGACTCTTCATATGGGTCATTTATTTTTTCATTTGTTGATAGTTTAAGATTGATCTCCTTGCAGCATAATACATTATGTAATATAATATATGTAAATAAGGGTATCTTAACAGTTGTCTTTACAAGAATGCAAGTCACAACAGTCAAGTCACAATCCTCTGTTACTAAGTGACTGATTTATTATCTGGGGGCACACAGTTAATTATGAGGAGTCTTACTACATTAATGATTATCAATATGATGATATCAGCTGGCTGGATATTGCAAGGATATCAATAATTTAAAAAAAGTTGTCTCATGAAAGTACGGCTAACTTCAATAATGGTTCACCACAGTGCTAGGCAGCCATATGAGGTGGCCTTATTAACTCATTGTTGGTGTTGGTGACATCCTGAATTTTGCAGAATTTATGTAACTTTATAGTTTAGTTTATATGTGATGAGTTACTAAAACAATTTAAACTTTTCCAGACACACACACTCTGCAGTACCTCTACACTGCAGTCACACCAGGAGTAAAATTCACTGCTGTTGGTCTGGTGGATGGAGAGCAGTTTGTGTACTACAACAACAACATGATGAGGATCTCAGAGTGGATGAAGAAGGCAGAAGCTGATGATCCACTTTACTGGCAGAAAGAGAAGGAGCATGTGAAGGATCAACAGGACTCACTCCAAAACATTGTGACTACAGTAATGAAGAGCTTTAATCAACCTGAAGGTGAATCACACTCCGAACTTTCATCACTAATACACATACACACACATATTACACAAACATTCATCTCACACACACATTAAATACACCACAGAAAATAAATCAGTGTATACAGTACTGTACAAGTCTTAGGCTCCCTATATACTGTATAATCGATAATCATCATCGATTTCATCAATCCATTTTTATCAAGTTCCTGGATAATTGTTTGTGCATTTATTAATAATTTTAAGACTTATCCCATATTAATCAGACAATTGATTTTAATTAATTCAGTAATTCAACAAATTTAATCAATAAATTTTCAATACCATTTATTCGTAATAAAAAATTTATTCGTGTTTATCACCGTGCCTACACTGTGACTAAGGAGCAATGTGGCCTCGTTACTAATAGATCACTTACAGATCGCTTCTGTTATAATAAACGACAGAATTTACATCATGGGAGTGTAAATACAGCATATAATGACAATAAACCTGAATTAAACTAAACCTTTTAAGCAACTCGCACCAATTTCCCCAAACCCTTGTACACACTGGAGCATTTTGGATATAAACATAATTTTGTGCTCGTGCGTCAATGTTGTGCTTCAGTGCTACACAAACTCCGCTTTGTAAATTTTTACAGTTTGCAGTTGTCTTCACTGCATTTAATATAAAATGTTCTTGACTTGGAGGTCACACACTTCTTTTCGCTGTCACTTGACGATTACGCCTCTGTCTGATGGTGACTGAGGTCATGTTGAGTATAAAAGGTAACGCTGACATAAAGAGTAAACTGAAGAAATTAATTTCATTGACTCTGGGTATTCTGTTAAAACTAGCGCCATCGTATTACGTGCGTTTGACATCATGTGCCATCGACTGGGAAACGGCTTATACTTCCGGTGAGCAAAAAACCACTAGTGGTCCATTTGAGATGATCTTACTCGGCTTGCTGTGATCTTCGGTGTTACCGGTGTTCCATGGTGTTCGGCTGCACATCGATTACATCGCTTAACCACCGCGGCACCACCCCCACTTTCGTTTAGCTTTTTTATAGTAATAAAAATCATTTAGTTCAGTTAGAGAACGGACGCTACAATTAAAAACTGAACGCGTCTGTTCAATTCAGCATGAGCTGTATGAGTCCGAATCGCAGCACAGATCAGCAGGAGTCACATTTCATTAAACATGTGACGAGATAAGTGAGGCGAGCTGTCTGGCAGGAAGAGTGAGGCCAGCTGTCTGGCAGGAAGAGTGAGGCCAGCTGTCTGGCAGGAAGAGTGAGGCCAGCTGTCTGGCAGGAAGAGTGAGGCCAGCTGTCTGGCAGGAAGAGTGAGGCCAGCTGTCTGGCAGGAAGAGTGAGGCCAGCTGACTGGCAGGAAGAGTGAGGCCAGCTGACTGGCAGGAAGAGTGAGGCCAGCTGACTGGCAGGAAGAGTGAGGCCAGCTGTCTGGCAGGAAGAGTGAGGCCAGCTGACTGGCAGGAAGAGTGAGGCCAGCTGACTGGCAGGAAGAGTGAGGCCAGCTGACTGGCAGGAAGAGTGAGGCCAGCTGACTGGCAGGAAGAGTGAGGCCAGCTGACTGGCAGGAAGAGTGAGGCGAGCTGACTGACAAAACGATGGCGGAAGATTTGGTTTGAAACCGATGTGGATTAACGTGGATTAACCGGTGAAAAAATTTCCTCACCGTCACATCCCTAGATACTACCCTTCTAAAATTCATAGAGGGTAGCGTGCACAGTGTAAGTGCGCAGTGTATAGTACGTCATGTTATATTTGTTTTCACAACACAAGTAAGGCAAAGTGTAAACGTGCCCCGTGCCACTCGCAGACCAACTAATCAATAATGAAATTCAATGACAAAGATTTTCATAATCGATTATTATTGATTTTATCTAGCACTGCAACTAACGATTATTTTTCATAATCTATTAAACTGTCTATTATTTCTTCGATTGACCGATTAGTTGGATTGAAAGGCCTGTTTTTATTTTCTGTATTTAAAAAAAAAAAATGTTATTTCATATTCTTCCTGATGTTGTCCTTCAAACACTGCAAATTGAAGGCTATGAAAAAGGTATGAAACGTGTCTGTGGGCTATTCTCTACATTGTCAAAGGATTTTAAAAAATATTAACATTATATTTTGAAAAGGAAAAAAAACAGCTGATTGTCCACAAGCTTTACAGCAGAAGTTAAATCACTATATTAAAAACGCTAAAAAAGAAAAACAAAAGCAGAAACTAAGTGTTAAGTGGTAAGAGGTTGAATGTTCTGCAGTAACACACACATTCACTCATCTGAACACGGTCACATGTTCCTTTATTCTGTAAATGTACAACACTTCTGACATTTATATACATTTACACGTTCTAACCCCATTACAGTTACTCTCTCATAAACACCATTACTTTAGTTTATAACTATCAATAAATATAGCATCAAACTACATATTTGATCAGAATGAATATTTTAGTCAGAGTTATCGTGTTTTTTTTGTTTATTTTTTAGATGGGTTTTATTTATAGAAATCCGTTTTTGAAGAGACGTCACTGATGAGGTGGGTGATTTCATTATGGATTAGTTGAGTGTGCCGTCACTCTGGATAACCCCTACCCCGTCAGTGACGTCATACTCAACTAATCCATAATGAAATTTGTTGTCGATTATTATAATTATTGATTAGTTGTTGCAGCTCTAGTATGTTTCTAGGCATTAAATGGGATTCATCAAGTTTTGCTCATGTGTGAGGGTGTGTAAATTTCCGCACTCTCCTGACCTTGCGTATGCAGGAGCCCCTAGTGGTAGAAAAGTGTAATAGCAGATAAACTTCCATTCCACGTATTGTTCATCATATCAGTGTAACTGAGAATAATTACTGATTTCAGTGTCACAAGATGCAGACAGATGATACAGACTTGATGTAAAGTGAAGTTGTATAAAAGGTACAGTTAAAGATGGATTTGGATTATGACTTGTTTAAAGATTTGTCTTATGTAGCATTGCAGAGGGAGGAACGTGTTCTTGGCACCGCTGGAGACTCTGTGCTGAGAGATGCATCAGTTGATCTCGTTTGCCCAGTGCAGATTTAGATGATCTCTGTTCTAGGGCTTTAAGCTCTGGGCATCTTTCACATGAATGTTCATATTGTTTGTATTTAGTAAAATGTGAAGGAAAAAAGACTTGCAGTTCTTGACTTTAAGACACAATTTAACCCCCCCCCCCCCCCCCCCCCGTTTTCCAGACATGGAGTACCAACAGAAGTGTTTACTTGCTTTAAATGACCTGTTCTAGAAGATCTCCTTAAAATAAAGAAAGGGGTGGGGGTTCAGTGGCTGGTGAAACAGCTCTGTGTAATAAACCTGCTAAAGTAACACATTAATACAGTTTCCTTTCTGATATCATCTCATGATTTTATTGTGAATCCACAAACAAGCACAGAACAATACTGCTGTGTAAAATAAAGTTTAGTCTCCTCAGTAGTATTCAGTGGTTCTGTAATATCCAGGAAACGACAGCAGATGATGATATCTTCAGAGTGCATCGTGTCCCAAACTGCAGTCTATCACACTAAATAACTTCTCTTTACTCCTTTATTCTTAACATTCCTGCAGCAGAAATAATCAGAATGTGTTTGGACTTTGCACACAGAGCTGTGAATCCATGCAGTGCAGAAGCTCACAAAGCAGGAGTTCTGAAATGTTCTTCACAAATAGCCTTCAGTAACATTGTTCTAGTAGAAACCTCAACATGACCGAGGGGGAAAGGACGAGTAGAAAACCAGTGTAACGCTTTAATGGAGTGTAGAAGGAAGGAAGCTTATCTCTGTGTGTGTGTGTGTGTGTGTGTGTGTGTGCAGGAGTTCATACACTACAGTGGATATACGGATGTGAGCGTGATGATGATGGCACCACTAGAGGATACGATCAGTACGGTTATGATGGAGAAGATTTCATCAGTCTGGATCTGAAAACTGGAGCCTGGACTGCAGCTAATGATAAAGCTGAGAACTTCATAAATGAGTGGGATCCTACTGGAGCTGAGGCTAAAGACTGGAAGGACTTCCTGCAGACTGACTGTATTGATCAGTTACAGAAGATTCTGAATGATGGCAAGGAAACTCTGGAGAGGAAAGGTAAAGTGTGATCTGCTCTGTTACTGTAACTGCAGCTGCTCACACACACACACACTTATAGTGTACACACTCCTTCATTATAGCACACAAACACACACACACACTGATAGTGTTCTCTCTCTCTCTCTCTCTCTCTCTCTCTCTCTCTCTCTCTCTCTCTCTCTTAAAGTGTAGACACTAATAACACACTCCTTCAGTACAACAGGGGAGCAGTGGTGTCTCTCAGGTTAAAGCTCTCAGTTACTGATCAGAAGGTTGGGGGTTCAAGCCCCAGAACAACCCTGCAATCTCTGCTCCAGGGGGCGCTGTATCATGTCTGAACCTGTGCTCTGACCCCAACTTCCTAACAAGCTGGGATATGCACAGAAAATAACTTCACTGTGCTGTTTATGTGACCAATAAAGGCTTCTTCACAGTAACTACATTCTCTATGGCATCAAATCCGTGCCAAAGATCCAAGCGCGTTATTGACGCTCACGTGAGGTAAATTACATCCATTAGAGAACAACAGATGTACAAGCGTGGAAAGGGGAGAACTCGCGTACTCGTTTTAAACACAAGCTCTGACACACGAGGAACAATCTGTATACACAAGCAACATCATCCCTCACACTCAGGAGCTGCTTCTTTTCTATTAACATCCCAAAAATGTAAACTGGGAGAACACTTCCTGTCTAATAACAACTGCTAAAGATTCCCTTATTTACATATATTATATTACATAATGCAGTATGTTGAAGAATATCAATCTTAATCTATTTGTTTATTTATTTTTTAAATAAGCCGTGTCTCTCGTGAAGAGTGTGTGTGGACGAAGCCGTGTCACTGGTGAAGAGTGTGTCAGTGGACGAAGCCGTGTCTCTGGTGAAGACTGTGTGTGGACGAAGCCGTGTCTCTGGTGAAGAGTGTGTGTGGACGAAGCCGTGTCTCTGGTGAAGAGTGTGTGTGGACGAAGCCGTGTCTCTGGTGAAGAGTGTGTGTGTGGATGAAGCCGTGTCTCTGGTGAAGAGTGTGTGTGTGGATGAAGCCGTGGGTCTGGTGAGGAGTGTGTGTGGACGAAGCCGTGTCTCTGGTGAGGAGTGTGTGTGGACGAAGCCGTGTCTCTGGTGAAGAGTGTGTGTGTGTGGATGAAGCCGTGTCTCTGGTGAAGAGTGTGTGTGGACGAAGCCGTGTCTCTGGTGAAGAGTGTGTGTGGACGAAGCCGTGTCTCTGGTGAAGAGTGTGTGTGTGGATGAAGCCGTGTCTCTGGTGAAGAGTGTGTGTGTGGATGAAGCCATGTCTCTGGTGAAGAGCGTGTGTGGACGAAGCCGTGTCTCTGGTGAAGAGTGTGTGTGTGGACGAAGCCGTGTCTCTGGTGAGGAGTGTGTGTGGACGAAGCCGTGTCTCTGGTGAAGAGCGTGTGTGGACGAAGCCGTGTCTCTGGTGAAGAGCGTGTGTGGACGAAGCCGTGTCTCTGGTGAGGAGCGTGTGTGGACGAAGCCGTGTCTCTGGTGAAGAGTGTGTGTGTGGACGAAGCCGTGTCTCTGGTGAAGAGTGTGTGTGGACGAAGCCGTGTCTCTGGTGAAGAGTGTGTGTGTGGACGAAGCCGTGTCTCTGGTGAAGAGCGTGTGTGGACGAAGCCGTGTCTCTGGTGAAGAGTGTGTGTGGACGAAGCCGTGTCTCTGGTGAAGAGTGTGTGTGGATAAAGCCGTGTCTCTGGTGAAGAGTGTGTGTGGACGAAGCCGTGTCTCTGGTGAAGAGTGTGTGTGGATAAAGCCGTGTCTCTGGTGAAGAGTGTGTGTGGATAAAGCCGTGTCTCTGGTGAAGAGTGTGTGTGGACGAAGCCGTGTCTCTGGTGAAGAGTGTGTGTGGATAAAGCCGTGTCTCTGGTGAAGAGTGTGTCAGTGGACGAAGCCGTGTCTCTGGTGAAGAGTGTGTGTGGACGAAGCCGTGTCTCTGGTGAGGAGTGTGTGTGGACGAAGCCGTGTCTCTGGTGAAGCGTGTGTGTGGACGAAGCCGTGTCTCTGGTGAAGAGTGTGTCAGTGGACGAAGCCGTGTCTCTGGTGAGGAGTGTGTGTGGACGAAGCCGTGTCTCTGGTGAAGCGTGTGTGTGGACGAAGCCGTGTCTCTGGTGAAGAGTGTGTGTGGACGAAGCCGTGTCTCTGGTGAAGAGTGTGTCAGTGGACGAAGCCGTGTCTCTGGTGAGGAGTGTGTGTGGACGAAGCCGTGTCTCTGGTGAAGAGTGTGTGTGGACGAAGCCGTGTCTCTGGTGAAGCGTGTGTGTGGACGAAGCCGTGTCTCTGGTGAAGAGTGTGTCAGTGGACGAAGCCGTGTCTCTGGTGAGGAGTGTGTGTGGACGAAGCCGTGTCTCTGGTGAAGAGTGTGTGTGGACGAAGCCGTGTCTCTGGTGAAGCGTGTGTGTGGACGAAGCCGTGTCTCTGGTGAAGAGTGTATGGACGAAGCCGTGTCTCTGGTGAAGAGTGTGTGTGGATGAAGCCGTGTTTCTGGTGAAGAGTGTGTGTGGATGAAGCTGTGTTTCTGGTGAAGAGTGTGTATGGACGAAGCCGTGTCTCTGGTGAAGAGTGTGTGTGGATGAAGCCGTGTCTCTGGTGAAGAACAGGTAACTTCACTAATGGTTTGTCACAGTGGCAGGCAGCCAATCAGAACTGATTTAAAGGAAAAATTATGCAATGATGTTTGAGGTTACAATCAAGCCAGTTGGACACGCCCACTGCTGAGGAGAAGAAAAAGTATTCTGAGCAGAATAAATAGTGAGTGTGGGGAACGACTTTGCTTGTGTATACGGATCGTTCCTCGTGCATCAGAGCTTGTGTTGCTCGCACGAGGGTTTAAAACGACCACGCGAGTTCTCCCCTTTCCACACGTGCACATCTATTTTCCTCTCGCAGTTGTAATTAACCACACGTGAGCGTCAATAACGTGCTCGGATTTTTAGCACGGATTTGCCGCCATAAAGCTCTGTCCCTGAAACACACACACACACTAGTGTTTTTTTACACTATAGTGTGTGTTTTAATATTTATGTCTCTGTGTGTCTGCAGTTCGTCCTACAGCGTCAGTGTTTCAGAAACACTCTTCTCCAGAGGTGGTGTGTCATGCTACAGGTTTCTTCCCCAAAACAGTGATGATCACCTGGCAGAAGGACGGAGAGGACGTGCATGAGGACAAGGATCTCAGAGAGACATTACCCAACCAGGATGGAAGCTTCCAGAAGAGAATCATTCTGACAGTCTCAGCTGAGGATCTGCAGAAACACACCTACACCTGCGTGATTCAGCACAGCAGCTTGGAGAAGGAGATAGTGCTGCCTGTGAGCGAGCGCCGAATCCTGAATCCTGGTCAGAGAAACACTTTCCTATAAAACTACAGATTTACACTGAAAGCTGATTTATTTCTGCAGCAGATAATAAAGACTCTGTGTGATTTAACAGGTGGAGGATCAGGTGGAGGGCGGATTGGTGGTGGTGTAGCTCTCGTTCTTATTGCCATTGTTGTCAGTGAAATTGTCTGCTGAAAGACAACTCCGCACACACGGCCCCGGCGGGAATCGAACCCCGGACCCTGGAGGCATGAGGCGAATGTGCTTACCACTAAGCCATGTAAACACCTTAATCACAATATTATCTTACTCAGAGTAAGGTCTATAATTACATTACTCCTGTCCATGCAAACGTAGTTATTGACATGGCAGTGGTGTGGGTGGGGGTGTGTGGTACTGGTACAAATGTAGACAAATAGTAAAAGAACAAAATTGTTAAATGTTTAAAAAAAACACAAAAAATTTGCATTTCGTAATAAGAAAGAATAACATTTTCTTCTTGCTCTGTCAAGAACATTTTAAACTAAGAAATATGGAAAAAGCAAAATATTAAAGCAAAATACAGAAATAGAAAATAATTTAAACATTAAAAATACAATATATAAAATATCAATAATATGATGACATTTATGATGATTGTAAAAGTATTAGTTTTAGCTGAGCTACATTCAGACCTGCTGTAAAATCCTCATCACAGCAGCTGATTTCAAGCCACATACAATATCTCTACACCTAACTATATTGTATAAATATCTCTAACCATTCCGGTTGAGGATCTCCTATGAGTGTTAAAGGGTTAACGCGCTTTGGCGTTCACTGAGGCTTAATAATCATGTATTAAATCAGTATATCGCTAATGTTTCAGTATTTTAATTGACTTATTCAAATATTCTTTATGCTAGGGTTAATTTTGTCAATTTTTTAAATGTAGTCTTAGTCCTGTCAATTGTCTGATAAATAGTTTTTATCATATTTAGTCAACTTTATCCTAATTTGTGTTTTTTACCCATAAGGTTATTATTATTATTATTATTATTATTATTATTAATTAATTAATTAATTAATTAATTAAAATTTCAGTTGAACATTTTGTTGATGAAAATAGAGATATTTTGGTAAAGATTTTATTTTAGACTACATTTTAGTCTCGTCTTTTTCCATCATCAGTATTGCATGTTGATATAGTCACAGTTAGTGTTTAATGAACTCCGTGTCATCTCCATTGAAAAAAAAAGGCTCTTTCACACTGAGCACGACGCAATAAAACGAAGTGAATCACAGATGAACGATGCTTTCACACCGAACACGAAACGATTGATCGCCTTCAGCTAATTCACTCCTGCACTATAGGTGGCGCTGACCAAGAATGCATTTTACACCTGCACACTAGGTGGCGCAACCCACTACCTTTGACCCCTCAGAATCATTTAAATGTTGGCGCAGAGCACCACAACACAAACTGTTAAGAAGAAAGATTTTTTGTGTTTTTTGAAGTGGACCATCGAGCTGTTTTAGTCTGAATGAAATAATGTGAAATATAATAAATAACACAGCAGTGGGACAAAACCCCAGTTTAATGTCCAAGACCAGCACAGTTTTATTTTCATGGTGGAAAAAAATCAACACACTGGTTTGGGGAAAAAAAAAAGTGTTTCTTTGTCACGCCGTGAATAAACCACACCCGGTGTGAATAGCTCCATAGGGATCTATTGTTTCGATACAAGATCATCATCACATCAAACATTCACACCGCTTAATCACGCTCAGTGTGAAAGGCCCTTAAGAACAATGAAAATAAGAAAATTCACAGTATAATAAAAAAAAGAGGTAATATAAGTAGTGGAAAGTAATGATAATGTTTTGCATTTAGTTAAAAAAAATAGTCAAAACACAATATTTCAAAAATAATAACTTTTTATTATAAAAGTTAAAGAAAAAGATATTATTATAATGTAACAGTTCAAAAGATATACGACTATAAAGTGTGTAACACTGCTGTATTCACACTGCCATGTCCATGTCTAGTCAAATCCATATATATATATATATATATATATATATATATATATATATATATATATATATATATATTTTTTTTTTTAATCCACAAACTGCGTATGTACAGTATCCCATATTTTCATTTCGTTTGTTGATATTTTTGGGTTTGTTTGAGTCCAGTGGGGTTTAATGTGGTGTTACATCACTCTCGGTTAGCAGTATCTCAAAAACCAAACCATCATAAACAGTAGTTACTGCTGAAATTAACAGTTTTACAAAAAAAAAAAATTTAACCTTTATAGAAGTTAATAACTACAAAACTGTCAGATAGGCCTGTCACTATAATTGCTTTTGTTAGGCGATTTATTGTCCAAGAAAAAATTTGCGATAGACGATATTCTTTCATTTTAAGACCCTTTTATGTCACCGCTATAAGGATAATATAATAGCATAGTTTTTCCTTTTAAATTAAGTCAGTATTTCCTCCTGTCATATTTATTCATTTTAGTCAATTACTCTGATTAAAGCTGCATTGAATATTAAGCATTTTAGTTGATGAGACGCAAAAGAAAAACCCAAATATTCACACTGTAGCGAGCTTAAATAGCGGTGGGCTGAGCACAGACACACAGGAAGCCGTTTCTGAGGCAAAACGTGCAGAATTTATTCAGGTGCAGTGAGAGAGTGAGTGTCACGGTTTCCCCTATAAGCAGCGCGCGGGAGAGCATGTGAGCGCGCGTGCACGAGTAGGTGCACAAGCATCGGCTTTTCCCTTGTTGACAATCGTGACATTTCGACTCGTGCATTTGTTTATGTTTCTGTTATGTCTCCTCCCCGTTCTGTCATTGGTTGTTGTTTCACGTGTGTCTGAATTGCCCTCAGCCGTCAGCCATTATGAGACTGATTATGTTTGTATATATACCGCGTGCCTCCCAGCACACGGTGCGGAATATTATAGTAGATTAGTTTAGAGTCCTTACGATAGATAACCATAGTCACAGTCACAGTCACAGTCATAGTTCATGTTTCATGTTTAAATTCGTCTGTTTAGTTCACGCTGGTTTCTCCGCTCCCAGTCCCGCGCTATTGTTCACGTTTCTTGTTTTGTTTCTCGACCCTGTATTTCCGTGACTGCGACCTTGATTCCTGCCTCGCCCCTTTATACCTGTTTGCCGATCGTCTGAACTTTGCATGTTACTGGATTACGTTTGTGGATTACTATTTGGATTTACCTGCCTGCGTGTCTCTCAATAAAACTGTTCATACTGCACTTGCATCCTACCTTATCTCCGTTACATCACGAAACGTGACAGAATATTCCGCCTATCATGGATGCAGCAGGAGAACGGAGAGGATGCAGAACCCAGAAGTTCACGCCCAAGTCTACTGACCCAGTTGACCAAGTTCCGTTCATGTCCAAACCTGCTGACCCGACTGACCAAGTTCTGCCCATGCCCAAGTCTACCGACACGTCCGACCAAGCTCAGCTCAAGCCCAAGTCTACCGACACGGCCGACCAAGATCCGCTCCAGCCTGAGGTTAACCTGGTGACCTCAGTGCCCCCGTATGAGGTCATCTCCCACCCTCCCTCCCCTGTAATGGATCTCGTTTGGTCTGACCGCTTTGCTGAGGACGCTGTTCGGCACTCCTGTTCAGCCAAGAGCGTCGCTCAGCACTCCTGCACCACTGGGTACGGCGCTCTGTTCCCCTGCTCGGCCGAGGTCGTCGCTCTGCCTTCCTGCTCGGCTGAGGTCGGCTATATGCCATCCGGCTTCGCAGAGGACGTCGCTCTGCCTCTATGTTCGGCTGAAGATGTCGTTCCTTTTCGTTGCTGCGCGCCGTGTGTCACGCCCCCTTCCTGCTCCACGGAGGACTTCGTTCCCCCTTGCTGCTTCGCGGAGAGCTTCCTTCCTCTCTTTGGCCTCGCGGAGACCCACGCTCCTCTGCTTGGCCTCGTGGAAACCCACGCTCCTCTCCCTGGCCTCGCAGGGGACCTCGCTTCACTTTCCTGCACTGCTGAGTACAGCGCTCTGTTTCCCTGCTCCGCCGAGGACTTCGCTCGGCCTGCCTGCTCGGCTGTGGACGTCGCTCTGCCTTCCTGTTCAGCCAAGGACGTCGCTCTGTTTCCTTGCTCCGTCGAGAACGTCGCTCTGCTTTCTTGTCCCGCCGAGGACAACGCTCTGCTTTCCTGCACTGCGGAGCCCGTCGCTCTGCTTTCCTGCTTTGCTGTGAACGTCGCTCTGCTTCCCTGCTCCACCAAGGACGTCGCTCTGCCTTCCTGTTCAGCCGAGGACATCGCTCTGCTTTCCTGTTCAGCCGAGGACATCGCTCTGCTTTCCTGTTCCGCCGAGGATGTCACTATGCCTTCATGCACCGCCGAGGACGTCGCTCTGCTTTTTTGTTTCGCCAAGAACGCCGTGCGGTCTCCTGGCTCTGCTTGGGACATTCTGCCTAGGGGGCCGGGGCCGCCAATGGAGATGGATGTTTCATGGCACTCCGGGAGGAGTGCCCTTGGGGGCGGGGGGTTATGTCACGGTTTCCCCTATAAGCAGCGCGCGGGAGAGCATGTGAGCGCGCGTGCACGAGTAGGTGCGTGAGCACCTGCTTTTCCCTTGTTGACAATCGCGACATTTCGACTCATGCATTTGTTTGTTTCTGTTATGTCTCCTCGTTCTGTCATTGGTTGTTGTTTCACGTGTGTCTGAATTGCCCTCAGCCGTCAGCCATTACGAGACTGATTATGTTTGTATATATACCGCGCGCCTCCCAGCACACGGTGCGGAATATTATAGTAGATTAGTTTAGAGTCCTTACGATAGATAACCATAGTCACAGTCATAGTTCATGTTTCATGTTTAAATTCGTCTGTTGAGTTCACGCTGGTTTCTCCACCCCCAGTCCCGCGCTATTGTTCATGTTTCTTGTTTTGTTTCTCGACCCTGTATTTCCGTGACCACTACCTTGATTCCTGCCTCGCCCCTTTATGCCTGTTTGCCGATCGCCTGAACTTTGCATGTTACTGGATTACGTTTATGGATTACTGTTTGGATTTACCTGCGTGCATGTCTCTCAATAAAACTGTTCATACTGCACTTGCATCCTACCTTATCGCCGTTACATCACGAACCGTGACAGTGAGGTGAAAAGGAGGTGCAGTGGAGTGGAGTGCTCGGACGTCTGTGTCATCTACGGGGCTGCCAGGGCCGTGCGGGGGCTTTCCAAGTGGCTGCAGTCCTGTTCTGCAATCAGCCATGGGCCAAAATCTTCCGTTTCCTCCTATTTCTCTCCAAGAACCTCAAGACAGGTTATCATGCACGCCTCAGGAGCTCTGTCCCTTTGCGAGCGGAGGATCGCCCTTTTATACTCTCCCGTCGGCTGCTGGATAGTGGAGAATTGCCACGCTGATGATAACCCTAGTCCGCAGCCATGTGTGTGTCGGTGGCCCCGCCCCGGGGCCACGCGCTCTCCGGCTGTCCAAAGCATTGGTGGTGCTGAAGTGGAGCTGTCTCTTCAGCACCACAGCGGCAGTCGCTGGAGGAACGCTCTTTACCTCTTGTGCGCCAGTCGCCGGCCTGTCGCCACAACACATTTTATATATTAAACGTGAAAAACTGGCCTTGTGTGAAAACCTGATCTTCTGAAATATTACAGTGAGTTCACTGCTTTAATTCTTCATTGTGTGTTTTAATGCGTTGTTACAGAAACTTACCGTTCTACCTCACGCCTTACTGAAGTTCAACTTCACTTGTGAATTCATGTCATTTTGTGCAGAAGTGTGTTGTAATATTATGTTCATGTTGTGTAAATGTCTGATTAATATAGGATGCGTTTGGGTGAGTTAATTAACTTGCTAGTAAAGTGCTTCAGTTTCCTGTGTTAGCGTTCGTTCACTGTCCTTCAGCTCACGCAGCGGCTCAATCCCCAACATGATTTGGTAGTTAGTATCCTGCATGTCTTTTTTTAACAGTATGGTTTAATTAACATTGGTGCTAGTGTTTGCTACACGTCTTAGATTAGTCAAAAAAACAGTTTTGGATCTGCATTTTTATCTACAATTTGACGAATATTCGAAGTCCGGATTTTACTTGAACAGCCCTAGAGCAGACAAGAGGACAGAAGCTGCACGAATGGTTAAGTGTATCAGGAATCTCGCCCTCACGCAGAGTGCCGTGTACAGTTAAGTGTTTTTCCGCATGGTTTCATGTTATTCTCCAAGTTATTGATCTAGTTCAGTTTTCTTGTTTGTGTATTTTGGATTATCTTTGCTTTTGCTGTTCGCTGATCGCCTGACCTGTTCCTGTGTTCTGTTTGATTGACGGTTTGGATTTGTTCACCTGCCTCTCAGATAAAACGCTTAAACTGCATTTGCATCCGTCTCTACTCGCTGAACACGACATGTTAACATTCATTCTTGTGTAAACAAACACACGTGTAAACCCAATGGCCGATTATCTAGGTCAACAAAAAGGTCAGCTAGTACAAGTGGACCAGGTACAGCAGTGTTTACTAAAATTTATGGAACAAATAACTTATTGTGTTATGACTATTTAAAATGTGAAAAGAGCTAAATGAGCTTGAACTTGAAGCTACAATTATGTCTATTTTACATTACATTTACATTTATTCACTTAGCAGACGCTTTTATCCAAAGCGACTTACAAATGAGAAAGATACAAGCAAAGCGATATATCAAGCAGAGAACAATACAAGAAGTGCTACCATACAAGATCTATTAATTGAATTCCAGAAGAAGCAAAGTGCAGAGTAGAGGTGTAAGTGCATATTTTTTTTTTTTCTTCCTTTTATGAGTTGGTTAGGTGTTTATGGAAGAGGTGGGTCTTTAGCTGTTTTTTGAAGATGGATATTTTATAATGGATGTGTCAATTTATATTTGAAATTTATATTTGATGTGTTACTTATTATATATTATATACAGCGCCCTCCACTAATATTGGCACCCTTGGTAAATATGAGTAAAGAAGGCTGTGAAAAATTGTGGCAAATGAAAACCTGACTGTCTCTGACAGAAAGCTTCAAATGGGCCGTGGTTGGATCTTCCAGCAGGACAATGATCCAAAACATACATCAAAATCAACACAAAAATGTTTTACTGACCACAAAATCAAGGTCCTGCCATGACCATCCCAGTCTCCTGACCTGAACCCCATAGAAAACCTGTGGGGTGAACTGAAGAGGAGATTTTGAAGGATCTGAAGAGATTCTGTATGGAGGAACAGTCTCAGATCCCTCACCATGTATTCTCCACACCCCTCTTCATCTCCCTCCACTGGCTTCCTGTAGCCGCCTGCATGAAATTCAAGGCCTTGATGCTCACCTACAAGACGTTGTCTGGAACAGCACCCTCCTACCTCAACTCTCTCCTGAAGGCTTACGTCCCCTCACACAATCTGCCATCAATCAACAACCGATGCTTAGTAGTTCCTACTCAGCGTGGCTCAAGTTCCCTTTCAAGAACCTTCAAACTAACTGTTCCTCAGTGGTGGAATGAACTTCCAACCAAAAGTGAGTACACCCCTAAATGAAAATGTCCAAATTGGGCCAAATTAGCCATTTTCGCTCCCCGGTGTCACATGAATTGTTGGTGTTACAAGGTCTCAAGTGTGAATGGGGAGCAGGTGTGTTAAATTTGGTGTCATCACTCTCACACTCCCTCATACTGGTCACTGGAAGTTCATCGTGGCACCTCATGGCAAAAAACTCTCTGAGGATCTGAAAAAAAGAATTGTTGCTCTATATAAAGATGGCCTAGGCTATAAGAAGATTTCCAAGACCCTGAAACTGAGCTGCTGCAGGTTGGCCAAGACCATACAGCGGTTTAACAGGACAGGTTCCACTCAGAACAGGCCTCGCCATGGTCCACCAAAGAAGTTGAGTGCAGATGCTCGGCATCATATCCAGAGGTTGTCTTTAGGAAATAGACGTATGAGTGCTACGAGCATTGCTGCAGAGGTTGAAGGGGTGGGGGGTCAGCCTGTCAGTGCTCAGACCATACGCCACACACTGCATTAAATTGGTCTGCATGGCTGTCGTCCCAGAAGGACGCCTCTTCTAAAGATGATGCACAAGAAAGCCCACAAGCAGTTTGCTGAAGACAAGCAGACTAAGGACATGGATTACTGGAACCATGTCCTGTGGTCTGATGAGACCAATATAAATTTATTTGGTTCAGATGGTGTCAAGCGTGTGTGGCGGCAACCAGGTGAGGAGTACAAAGACAAGTGTGTCTTGCCTACAGTCAAGCATGGTGGTGGGAGTGTCATGGTCTGGGGCTGCATGAGTGCTGCCGGCACTGGGGAGCTACAGTTCATTGAGGGAACCATGAATGCTAACATGTACTGTGACATACCCGAAGCAGAGCATGATCACGCATGAAAAGCATGAAAAGATATAATCAAATATTTACAAAAATGTGAGGGGTGTACTCACTTTTGTGAGATACTGTGTGTGTATATATATGTGTGTGTGTGTATATATATGTGTGTGTGTGTGTGTGTGTGTGTGTGTATATATATATATATATATATATATATATATATATATATATATATATATATATATACACACACACACACATATATATTGTTCTCTGCTTGATATCACTTTGCTTGTATTTTCTCATTTGCAAGTCGCTTTGGATAAAAGCATCTGCTAAGTGAATAAATGTAAATGTAAACCTCATCAGGTTTATTGGAGAAGAATCAGAACTATTATCTTGGCAAACGGAGGTAGCACAAAGTACTGACTAAAAGAGTCTCAATAATTGTTGCACACCTATATTTAACAAAGATTTTTCTTTTGGATAAACCTGTGTTGTGTTTGAAATTGTTTGACATCCATGAGAACAGAGTATTTTTGAATTTTTTGAACAAAAGGTTAAACAAAGACAATTTTTCACAGCCTTCTTTGCCGATATTTACCATGGGTGCCAATATTAGTGGAGGGCACTGTATATTATTGCAGAGCATTTTGTGTGGTAGTGTTAAGTGCAAAGGTTTTAATACTCAATACTTTAAATCAAAATAGTGTTTAGAGGACATGTGGGTTTTTTATTTTGTTCTTTTCTTTTCTCCCCAAGTATTGCTTGCACTTTTCACTTTTCATTAAAAAAATGTATACCAGAGAAGGTGTGTTTTTACTCTTTTATTAAATCAGTTTTATGTATACATATAGCATTTGGTCAGCAGTTTGGGTGTGTATTAATTTACACAACACTGCCTGAATCTCACATAACATCTCTTTTTTTTTTTTTTTTTTTTTTTTTTTTTTTTTTTTTTTTTTTTTTAGAAATTGTGAAGCAAATTCTAATACAATCAATAATTTCCTTTATTTAGTATATAAATGAGGAACTATAGTATATTTTGTGTTGTTCTAATGCAGCAACCACAACATAACCATGTCTGCTCAGCAGAACAGCTCCATTACATTCCCTACTGGAAAAAACAAAACAATAGAAAACCTCATAATGGTTATAATGGGAATTTTATTGGTTTTAATGGAAACTGTAGTGGTCCCTGTGGGTCGCTACTGGTAATTTGTTACCTTCTGTTGGTGACATGTTGCGTCTAATGGATACCATTTAAGGAAGAGCCCCGCCCATTTTCTGATCACACTACAAACGATTTAGAAATGCCAATCAACCTACATATGTCTTTGGATTGGGGGAGGAAACCGGAGTACCCGGAGGAAAACCGGACAACACAGGGAGAACATGAAAACTCCACACACACTTGACGGAGGCGGGAATCAACCCCCAACCCCAGAGGTCAAAGGCGAATGTACTAACCATTAAACCACCGTGCCCCGTCAAAGATTATTTTTAATATAGTTTTAATGACATGTGCCAACTGAAGTACTTCATGAAGAGGTCGGTCTTTAGTTGTTGTTTGAAGACAGCCAGTGACTCAGCTCAAGTAGGGTGTAAACAATATTTAAAGTATGTTTGTGTGTTTGTACTTAGAAAGAACTAAATTATTTAATGAAACTGCTGAAAAAAACCTATAGAAACCATTACAGAAATTCTAATGATTTAATGGTTATAATGGGAATTGTACTGGTTTTAAATGGAAACTATAATGGTCTGTGTGGGTCTCTACTGGTAATGTGTTGGGTTATATTGGGGGCATGTTTATGTCTAGTGGAAACCAATACAAACCATTAAATCCTAATAGAATATGGCCAAAAACACTGCATTTGTTAATGGTTTTAATGTTATTTGTAGTGGAACCCATTAGAATTTCTGTAATGGTTTCTTTTTTTTCAGCAGGGGAATTAATTAGTACCATCATCATACCTATGGTACATCCATACACAATAAACAGTAGACTTGTGTAGTCCTGTAGTGTGTGTCCTTGTGTGTTGTTATATTATATATAATATAGATTTATGACAATAACGGTAATAATTTGAGGACATGATGAAAGAACTGTTTAGGAAAAGTGCTTCATTAAAACGTGTAAAGTTTCTGCGTGTTTAATTCGAGTTTAGTAATGAAACCGGAGGTGGATCCTCGCACGGTGATTGGACACGGTGAGATGAGATGATTGGACGATAAGAATTAAGGATCAGCCAATTATTGCACAGGAGGCGGGGTTTTACGGAATACGGGTAGGACAGGAATTGAGGTGTGTTTATTCAGACAGGCTGGGTTCTCAAAGTCCTTCCTGTATTTCATGAGAGCTGAGAGGGAGTGAAGTCTTCCGGAAGTTACATTTCAGCAGTAAGACTCGTCTAAAAGCGGTTTATTAACGTTAACTGGATTAAGTCCAAAAGTCGCTCATGTTTACAGATACAGTGTCTCATTTCACCCTGAAGGAGTCCTCATAAATCCCACCTCTTCTCTGGAACACTGATGAAGACTGAACACACAGCGGTGAGATTCTCATTTCACTCCATTTGTGTTTATTATTAGCATGGGCTTAACCACGCATTCTCGGGGTGGGTCGTGTCCCCTCCAATGTTGAGGAAATACCAATCCCCCCCCCCCCCCCAAA